>NC_064038.1:15058574-15178574 GCF_932526225.1 Nematostella vectensis
GCTGGAAATCAGCATTCTTAGTGGTTTCCCTCTGCATGGGCTTGTCTGTCGCAAAGAGGTCGCTAATTGGCCGATACATCGCGGCTTTAGGGGCGTTGCGGAAATCCTGGTAGTCTGTCTTGAAGATTGACGTGCTGCTGAAATGGTTGCTCTGGGGCGACATACTCATCCCTCTTCTTCTCCATCTTAGGGGGGGATCTCTTGGGCGTGAAGTACGTGAGATTAGTCGTAGTCTTGTCCATGGATCCGGACATCCTGATCTTGTCTGGTTGCCGAGCTGTCGGTCTTGGAGGTTGATTAAACCTCATGAAGTCCTGTCTATGTATTGAAGTCTCGTTGAATGGCTGTTCGGGCGGGGCGTATGTTTTACTGCGCGAGATTTTCTCTAACGGTTCGGGTTTCCACGTTCTGTAGTCTCCATGTGATGTGGAC
The DNA here is from genome assembly GCF_932526225.1 of Nematostella vectensis. Classification (NCBI taxonomy): domain Eukaryota; kingdom Metazoa; phylum Cnidaria; class Anthozoa; order Actiniaria; family Edwardsiidae; genus Nematostella; species Nematostella vectensis. Next base: position 15,059,007 of record NC_064038.1, read on the forward strand.
ATGTACTGAATCTGCGCCGAGGGAACTCGCATGGTTATGCCCTTTAGGTACGGGTTCATTCTCGCTGGCGGGGCCCTTGAGCCCCGGTAATGGTCCTTATTCTCAGAAACAGTCACAAACCTGTTAGGATTAGGGACATACTTTTCGGGCTCTTTTTTCTTCGGGGGGCTAACTTCGTGCGTTATGTAAGACGTTTTGCTAGTGGTGTTATCTGGGATGTCCCCTTCAGGGTGTAGAAGGTCCCTGGGGCGGTGGAATGGACCTCGTTGGGCGCTTTTGCGATGGTAATTTCCCTTGTACTCGGTAACACTGCATTTGTCTTCGCGTTCTTTGTTAATAACCCGGTTAGGATCAGAAGAGCCGTGTGGACAACGGTGCCGCCTGTTTAAGATAAAATGATAATATTTCAATCTACCAAAAGGGCATAGATTATCTTATTAATGAAATGTGAAAATAGCGCCCTGTTACTTTCTTAAATTTGTGAGCCAGTGCCACACAACAATTGTCACAACATAACACCGAATCTGTCACACAACCGACATAACACACGGTAACTGTCACACAACAGAGCGTCACACAAAACAGTAAGCGTCAAACAATACTGCAAGGCTAGTGCTGAAAAACGCAAGACTAGTTCCAGTACCGCGCGGTTAAACCAGCCCTTTTGTTTTGAAATGGCGGTTTTTTACCGGCGAACTGTCACATTTTGGCGAATGCTAAGAAAACTAGACCAAACCCAAGGCTACAATTTTCTTTATGACCCCCTCTTTATGACATTATGATTGTGCTTTTTTTTCGCCAGAGCACGTGCATGCGCATAGGTTATTCAGCACTGTCTACTGAAAAAAACATAAACGTAACACAACACGACAAGCGTGACTTAGCACCGCTGATGTCACGCGACATTGTTAGCGTTACAAAACACCTTAAAACGTCAAACAAGACAGAAATGCAAGACGAAATTACAACCGTAATTTTAAACGGAAACTGCCCTATTCACGGTTAAAGCGACAGTTAATGAATGATATGAGTTTGTTTACCGTAATAGTAAGCTATGACTAAGCCACAGGAATGTACTGCAAGTTTATCGGAGATTCCTTTTTTATCGTAAACCATGAAAGAAATATTGCACGTGTCAATGACTTAATTACCACTTTCCGAGTTTTTAAGATAAAACTGTTGACTTTATAGTCATACAGAGATTTGCAATATAGATTTCACATTTGCGCCAAGAAACATTTGCCTTTTTGAAACAGTTTGTTAAGACAACTTTTTTCCCCAAGATACAGCTATCGTACAGCCATTCAAACTGAAAATCAATTATTGTCAGTAAGAATCGGTTTGATGACGAAAGGAGCACCGAATACTGTAGATAGATGTAGATTATCAGGGTTAGATAGATATGCTATTAACCGACATTCCCCTACGCTGTCTTTTGGTATGAGAGCCAACATTTGTAGTTTAGTGAAGCGGTGAATTTTTTCGCACTAAGTTATGGACGGATGTAGAAATAAACAACCAAAAAGTATCAAAACACTCATCATGTTTACTATTGTATAAAAGTAAGCAATAATCAAGTGCAAATCTCGGTATATAGTATTAAACAACAACAACAGAAAAAAGAATATCAGCAGCGAACTAGAAATACGACAACACTCACTGAATGACAAAAAAGAGCGTGACAAAGTTCTTTGCTATTTTAGAAAAGTTATTTGAGGCCATTCATTTTTTATAAACGTGATAAAAAGGTTATCGATTTTCGGTATCTATAGAAGTTCAAGCATAACTTAATTACAAAAACACTTTATATCACATGACCCACGAGGTCCTGTTTAGGAATACTCCTTTATCTCCGTCTGCCAATTTTTGGCTTTTCCCCTTCAAACATTATATGCACAAAGGTTACTGTGCCCCAACGCTTTTCGCACAGCTAAGAGTTCCAAGGACAAATTCTTTGGGAAGGACACTAAACTGGGTTTCTGTCAGTTCAGATGGTAAAGTGGTCTCTGATTGGTTATCACTTAGAGGACCCGCTCTCATTGGCTTATACTCGAAAAGCCACTGAAGTGCAATGAAGAAACGGGCAGTGTTGAAAGCACGCGTACAAAAAATAAACTTATGCTGATGCTTGAGTTGCCGATACAAAACAAAGAAAAATAATCGTGGATTGGAAACGGAATATTAAAGGTAAGCATCGTAACAGTTAACACATTCACAAGAATTCCCAAGAAGCACCACCAGTCAGATATCAGTACAAAAATCGAACGTAAGTAAGAACACAACTATAAAATAAACTTCTTAATTGTTTTACTATTTTACTTAGGTAGACTAAGATAAACGATTGTCAATTGCTGTTATCTGTAAAAAAATAGTAACAATAGGGCAAAAGCCACAATAGCTTTTATAGCTTTAGTTAATTTGAAATAGAAATGGCTCGGAACACAGTAATATTTATCCGCATTATTTGTTAATTGTTCCACAGCTAATATTAATTCTTTTGTTTAAAACAGTAAAAATATGGTGTTTGTTATAAGAAACCCATCTTGTTCTAAACGAAATAATAAAAATGATATTTTTATTGTATCAAAGGAACGTTGACCTAAGACCGCTTAAATTTTGTGATAAAACTGCTTTGCTGTGCAGTTTGGTCGACTAGAATTTGCCCTGATGAAATGGTCAAACATGCTCCACCACGTCACTACACTACCCTTACTCGAACTCGGATTACTCGAATCCCTACCTACATAATTCTTACTGAGTTCGATTTACCTTGGATCTGATCCCAATTTACAGTCATTCGGGAGAAGACTCCCTGCTAGTTTGCTTAGTATCAAGCTTGAAACTAACTGTCTTGTAAGCACAAGACACCCCACAGACAATTCGAGCTACTTTTGAGCTTTCTTATCCCTTCATCGTGAACGTGATTTTTTGCTCTCCTCAAAACTAGAACCGAATTTTCGGGTCTTCTAGTAATCGAAAATCTTTTCACGATATAATACGGGGATAAAAATCAAATCTCAACAATGGCATTATAAAAAGCACACTTTTTTCGCATTTGCAGAGTAATAAAATAGCCAATCTTGCCTATTCAACTGCACAAATACAATACATAGCCGTAGCAGGCCTCCAATTATTGGAGCGTGGGGGGGGGGGGGGGGGGGGGGGGGGGGCACCGATACAGACACGTTTCGCTTCGCTCAAATCGTTCTCGCCGCGAAGTTCGGAGTCTCTGGTCCCAAGGGTATTTATGGATTGCAACTCCCCCCCCCCCCCCCCCCCCGCGGGGACATCAACTTCCTGTAATTTTCCTATGTTGAATGCTTCAGATAAACCCACTTTTACAGACAACAGACGGTACTCTAGCATAAAAGTGACTTTTTAATTGTATATGTTATATTATTGTGCGAAAAAGACAAGCATAAGATCAAGTTCAAGTCGCTATTGCAAAAGATCAAAATATCAAATAAATAGAGCTCACTATATAGCTATTGTTCCTCATTTCTAGCTTTATGTGTAGACAAGTCTCCACAAACTCCAATCAGCCATTCAAAGCGAACGGGGGAATTTACCATATAAGGAACCCCTCCCCCGTGTCTTTACCATATATGGACCCCCTCCCCCGTGTCTGATAGATTTTTGGGGGGTTTTAATTTTTTTTATCAACGAAATGGGCGTTTACTTACAGCAAACACTTAATTAACATTCACTCCTAACAATCAAAGAACAGATATATAGGAATTCGAAGAACGTTGAAAGGAGTGAACATAGAAATAGCTTCGTTTGGACGCTGAAAAGATGCTGAGACGCCCCTACAAAACACTCAATTTTTAATCTTGGTAAAGAAAGCGAAAGCTTTTTGACGCAACATTTGAATACCTTAGTGCGTACAACCCAAAGCTCGGTGACGTTTCATCTCAGCTTTGATCAGATATAGGTCACTAAAATCCCATGCTAAACTGACTAAAGATTAAATCGATTCAGTATTGATACCTAGCACAAAGAGATATATCTTTCTTTTGGATTTTGCTTGAGTTGTGGGACTAGATATTTTAATCAATTTTGCGACAGCCAATTAGAAGCGTTGAATATCACTCGAGTCTGCGCAGAAAGGTAAGTTCAGGCACGCGTAAAATTATCTTGACTGTATTATGAAATAGAAATTTGTGTGTATGTCTGGTAGCATAAGAAAACGGCGGAGCTCGGAATTTTTAATGATCCAACTTCATACGTATAATTCAAGGGAAATATATATTTATATGTCATACAAACTAACAGACACTGAGGAAGCAATGTTTTCGCGGTGACCTCGATAACGTAGGAAACCTAGAATTACTATGTGTCGGAAGTACCCTTTTAACTATCTAACTAGTAGCGGTCAGACAGACCTATAGCGATCAGTGATAGCACCATCTAGAAATTACCGCGCCAAATAAAGGGGAGGGGTTGCCTCCCCCTCATTTTAAAGAAAAATGCTATAAAAAGAGCCACTCATTTATGTATTTACTCTTACTTTTTCGTGTTGGAACCCCGCAATCCCCTTTCTGATAAAGAAATCTAGAATCCGCCCCTAGAATAACGCCGGGCGGCGTAAAGGGCTGTTCGATTTACGTGATTTTTTTTTTCTTTTCTCGTGACTTTGAAGCCATGTCGGAATTTTTCGTGTAAAAATAAATAAAAGCTAAACATATAATATAAATGATATCTCGAGGAAAGCAAGTATTTGATGCTGCTATGAAATCATATTAGAATTTTTGTAGCTGGATAATTATTCCTTTTCTATAAAATTATTCTCATGATCACCTTTTTTAGCAACAAAAATATTTACCTCCATTCCAATCATTACGGCATAATGTACAAAATCAAATCAATATTTTCTCTGGGTTTATTCTCCTCGCGGATGAAGTAACGCGACCAGAAGCAAAGTATTTTTGTGTGGCCTTATCGTCACTCGATAGGCACAATCTGCTTATTCACGCCTTCCATATTAAAGTCATCGAAATATTTATCATCGAAACAGAAAAGTCTTAGACAAGAAGCTCAAAAAAAAGGGATGACCTACCAAAACAATTATAAATTACAGCACGATAGCAGAAATAATACAATGATGTACAAAACGGATTGCACAAAGCAGTTGCCCTTGGTTACTGAGACAGTAAAGACGATTTTAGGACTTGTATTCGAGCGTATTGTTCAAAGACAGATAAGAAATCAGAGCTACCGGTAATGGCAAAGTTACCATCTTCAATTATCACCGTTAACTTAGGAACGGTCGCAAACTTTCATGTGCCATAAATTATAAAGTCAAATAGCGCGTCTCATCCAGTTTTAATTAAAAATACGCCAAAGGATATTCTTTCATGGCACCTTATGTAAGGGCTCTCCTTGTAAAATCGTACTGGTACCATGTTATTAGTATGTGTCGCTCTTGGCAACGATCAGACAGAAGGTCATGAATTCGACACTTTACGATTATGAAGATGGTAATATAATTGAAATTCGCTTCTAGCTCTGACTAAATCTGCACTTGCACCTCTTATATCCGGAAAAGCAAATCCCAGAATGATTCGCACTCGTTGACTTGTGATGAATAACTCCTAAATGGCTTTCCGAAGGTGTTCAGAGCAATAATAAATTCATTGTCAAAAGTTACAGACATTAGCTTCTATCGGTTTTTATCACACACTACGGAACTAATATTCTCTCCTAAGAGTATTTGAAGTAAAAACAAGGGATATGAAGCAGGAAATATTAGATTTTCAGCCTCAGAATACAAAATCACGCGGGATAGAGATAACAACACAAGCTGTGCTTTTAGTTGGTAAAAGTAAAAGTCGCTCGATAGCGCGTAGCTTAAAACGATAAGGAGTTAACACTTACCCACAACTGCAGATCTGACAGATACACTTCTTTGTCATAATGTGTCTCGATAGAGCAGGAATCCTGCACTAATACACGATGAACGCTTGAGTTTGAAGGAATTCGTGTCGAGTTTGTGAGAGAGCGGTGCACTGTTGTGTGACGTTGTCATGGCAATGACTTGCTATCACTATAATAACAGTTTTAATTGATATTCAGTCTGACACGGTAGGTGATTGTTTAACCTGGGTGTCCGAACAATAATAATAGGCAGGTAATATTATAATCTTCATCTTTTTTATATTTTTGTTGCATATATTTTGCAAAATATTTCTGTTGGAAAGACAGATAACAAATCTGTCTTTCTGTTGGAAAGACAGATAACAAATCTGTCTTTCTGTTGGAAAGACAGATAACAAATCGCTTAAATATATTCCCAAAAGCAAACAAATATTACAATCAGTTAAGTGTTTAAATATTAATAACATCTAAGTCGCTAAAAGGTACGTTTTAATTTTTAATATATTTATCTTATAATTGCTATACGGTAAGAGAGGACGAATAGAAACACATATCCTAATCTCAGAAAACTTTTGTTGTGCTACCGCATAAATTGTAAATAAAGCATATCGTTTTATCTGAGATGACCGAGAATATGAGTTGTTTCACAGAAATAAAAGGACAATAGTCTGGTTCCAGGAGCCTCAAACGTCTCTCTATTTAGTGGCCAGAAGCTCGCTGGCCTCTAACTAGAGAGACTTTCGAGGCTCTGGAACCAGAGTAAAGGGACGAGTCCAATACCTGAACAAGTCCTACGCGGCTCAGGTTTTTCAAAGTTAGACTGCAAAGGAGACAGGAGATTGTCATGTACTGGCGGCATCATCGTATCGAGGGGCGGCAACGAGACGACGGAGGGATAAGGGGGCGGAAAAGGAGAGAAAGGAGGTAAAAGATGTCTTCCACTCCTTTCTCTTTTCTCCCGCCGACCTCGTTCGCCTCGTTTAATTTTGCGGCTGTGACCTCGACGCTCTGGGTTCCCGTGGATGAGGTATTGGACATGCGCGAAAAAGAATGGCGCGTGCTGGCCAATTTCATGTTTTTGCAATCTTCCTTTGATAGAACTACAGCTTTATATACTGTTATGTTGAAAGTCTCTTTGTAATAGGCCAATCGACGAGAGCGCGTAAAAGCTTAATTTTCTTTATCTGTTTATGTTTCGGCGCGCGAACCGTCACAATCCCATCTTCGGTACTTCTTAGACACGAGGTTCCGCTATAACAGGGAGAGCCCCTCCAACCCGCGGGCTCGAATTTGCAATTATAATTAGAACACTGCAACGCTAGCAGTCACAAATTATAAGCCTCCTGTAAAATTGCTTATTTCTGAGCCTTAGTCGGCTGGAATAAAACTATTTTTGCACAGGTAACAAGACAGTTGTGTTAAGAGATTGTTAAATTTGTTATTTGCTTTGCACTCACGTTTTCGGTGCAAAATTTTAAATTTGCGCTATCCATAATCTAGCGCACCTGCATAAATTATTCTCGCGCTGTGTATTGGTATAGCATTATTTTACGATAGATAGAAACAGTTTTAGATGGACAACTCTAGGAATGATATTTATTTTGGTTTAGAATATGAAATTTGAATTTAGCGCTTAGAGCAATTGTCCTGACATGTTGACTCATTGACGGCTGATTGATAACTGATTGTTCTTGAGTCTGGGGTGGGAGGAGCTTTCCCTTTTATAGCGGAACCTCGTGTTTAAAGGATCCTTTTGTTTTAGTCGCAATTTAACAAAGGAACCTAAGGCGCTTGCAAAGGTCGGATTAAAGGGCGGTTTTTATGTAAGATGTACAAAAAACATCAACCGATCATCTGAATGGTCTAGTCTATTTGCATCTTTTGTTGCATCTGCTTCGTTCCACAGAAATTGATGTTCAAAAGTCTAGTCTGTTTGTAAACTATTGTAAGTATATATTATAGAACTACTCTCCTTTCAAGAAAATGCCACGTCTTTTAACAAAAACTACGGATGAGATTCACCTTGGCTCATTAGCTACAAAAAAAATGTAAACTTGACGTTAGTTTCCAGTCCCCCAGCCAATTGGGAGGCCATAGGCTAGCGGAAGGCTGAGAAAGTTTAAAATGGCACCATCACAGTAGCCTGCATAGCAAGCGTTTCGCGAAGAATAGGGCGAGTGTGGTTTTGTTCTTTATTTCCGTTGAAACTCCACAGAGATCTCTCGCCTCTACTCCGCAGGATAATCTGGAGGTTTGGGAATCCAAGAAGCGAAATCACATCACAGCGAAATCCGAAAAACTGGACCTAATTTTTCCGTGGGGGAGGGGGGGGGGGGGGGGGGAGGGAGTTCTCTGATAAAAATCTAACCACCTCCGAGAAAACAAAATGGGATTTTTTATGCCTTTGCAGTATTTCACGGGGACGTTTATTGTCGGATTTGGCTACATACCAGAGTGACCTAGCTTATGATTTTTAGTTTTATTTACTAATAGCACGTCTATTGCGAACAGACAGTGGACGTTTGGCCGTTGTGGGGGGAGGGGGGGCTGCGTTCGCACCGTTTGCACCCCCCTGGGTACGGGCCTGACATCTCTCTTCATACCAAACATATTCCCCACGGATAGTGTCCTTCGTATGCATTGCCTTATATGGGCATTGATGCCCATATTTAGAAGAGCTAAAGTTTTCCCGCTCCCTGATCTCCAGAAAACATGGTGAAAAATGCTGATTCCTTTCAATTTGAGACTCGAGGCAAAAATGTGTCCAAAAAACTTGATCGCTTGGTCAAATCTTTATCACACAAGTCTTGAAAAGCCCTTAGACCCAGGCCTCCAAGAGATTGGCCGAGCGAGATTTAAGGTTACCCAAATATTGATATGTGGTTTAAAAGTAGACGGAAGGGCGAAAAGGAGGCGAAGATCTCTAAAAGTTACTTTAAAACTTTAAAAGTTACGTTAAACATGAACAAGGAGCCGGAAGGCAACTTCATCGCGGGGACTTGTAAAATAAGCCGCGGACTCATTAACTAAATAAATCTCCCAGCAATCCCAGCGGGAAGGGTATTTATTGTACGGGTTGATTACCTGATCGATGCACGCATTTCTTTCCCACGCTAAACGAAATTGAATGCAAAACTAATGACAGTTCCTAGTTAACAATCAAATATGTATAATGCTTAGCTCATTGACCCGTCATTGCTTTTGGTCTAAAGCATCGCGTTGTACTGACATGTGGATGCTAACCATACTTCTACCTTTTACTTATCTTTACTACAAGACATTTTTGCTCCTAAAATGATAAACAAAAAAGACAGCTCTGCTGTACGCCTGTGAGCATTATTACCAAGCATGTGATAAAGAAAGGTAAATCTATTACTAACAATATAGCAGTTAATGTCGATAACCCAATCTTTGTTATTATTTATAATAAAAATGCAACTGCCTTTCCCTGCTAGCAGAGGCTGCCCAGCGAAGTACAGAGAAAAGAGGCCTCTGCTAGCAGGGAACAACTGCCTTTGCAATAAGACTTCAAAATAACCTTCCACAAATGAAGTGTGATACTTTATTGGCGATATTTGATTGAAAGTTTCTCAGTTACTTGCTTGTATTAGCCGATGAGTATGGATTCTAACCGGCGGGCTGCGTGATTGGATTAGCCTTCCTTAACACAGTCAAGTAACTATATATGAAAAGTAGAGAGTCGAGCGATCAATGTTTACACAGATTTAATTTGATAGCTTGATTGAGCTCCTTTCGGGAGAGGTACAGGCCTTTGCCATGGTGTAATTGTGCGATAAACAGTTTACGATTTAGTCCGTCTTGTTTTTTTTTTAAAATATCTCTTGCCTAGAAAACCTCGTTAATCAAATTGAAATAGCTATAAAACAATGGGATTGCAGACTTTTGTTTGACATTCGATCATTTGTCCCCTTTTTCAGGACCCACAAATAGGGTTTTGCATGGGGGAGGGGAGGGAAGGGAGCTTGTAAAGACTCGAGCACATATCACCATTTACCCGCCTATGGGCATTGATATAATATACGCTCAAGTTTGAGCGTAGAATACTTTATCTATCGGGCGCACTGCATCAGCAAGCTACTAAATTGAAATAGCTATAAAACAATGGGATTGCAGACTTTTGTTTGACATTCGATCATTTGTCCCCTTTTTCAGGACCCACAAATAGGGTTTTGCATGGGGGAGGGGAGGGAAGGGAGCTTGTAAAGACTCGAGCACATATCACCATTTACCCGCCTATGGGCATTGATATAATATACGCTCAAGTTTGAGCGTAGAATACTTTATCTATCGGGCGCACTGCATCAGCAAGCTACTATACAGGGAATCATTTGCTTTTATGACGTGCATGCAAACACTTGAGAAAAACTTGCGTAAAAATAGAGAACTACAAAGAGCCCTGAAGGGTTTAAACGAAAACCGGCGACCGACTAGGAATTTATACCATTGAATTGTAAAGCAACAAAGGCAAATAGTGTATACACCTATTTCAAATAACGCCACCGCGGGTTACCGACACAAGATTTTCGAGTGCAATCTATGTGTATATGGCACTGCTTAAATACATGACTATTTTTTTATCATAACCTTCCCCCCCCCCCCTTCTTCTTGAAGATCATAAACTTGCGAGCACATTTCGTGGGTTCTAGCTAAATCGCGTTTCCGGACATTTCATTTTCGTTAAAACCTCAGTCATTCCTTGTGAGGGTTTCGTATTTTCTGATTAACCTCGGTATGATTGTGCAAATTAACGTGAAATCGAAGGAATGCGTGGAATTTGTCAAGTAAACATACGTGGACATAAAAGAGCTGGTTTCGTAACCCCCAAAGTCTTGTATTCGCTTAGCCAAATAAGCCATTGGGATAGAGCTACTCAGCTTTTGGTAGCCGTATGGGCAGATTGCTTAGCTGATGGCAGCGTTTGATGCTTCGTTTTTTATGTGAATTCGTTGTGGCCTTCGACTAATCCCACACGTCAAAATAATGGAACTTGAACGAGATTTGCTTTGTTTTAATCTTAGACAAGTATCGATACCTAAGGCAGAAAAATACGTCAAAGAGAAGAAATCGTTTGATAATGGGTTCTTTTCTCGTTTAATTTTTCTATTTGTTTTGTGACAATACGTCATTGTTTAATGTTTTGTTCATTTATGCCTTTTTTTAAAAGTCCTTGGTACCACAACCCGCAGCTTTCGACAGTGGACCTTTAAACTAAGTATTAAAACAGCCAACACTTCAGTAATAAGGCAGTGTTGCTATGGAAACATGGCCCTTTGCATGCCTATGCTAAAACGCGGGAATTAGCGGCTCTTTTATTGTGTAATTGTATTAATTTAACCTCCAACGCTTAAGATAAACCAGTGTCGTCATCCATATAGGACATTGGTTCGGTTGTTCGTTTGATTACAGCCGACAGCGGCGAGTCTTAGTGCACACGTCGTCCGAATATGAAGCATTCCCTCTGCGACTGCCCCATGTAAACTGTTCTGGTTGAGATGATGTCTTTGGATGTTTTTCGTGCACAGACATGATCAAACTAACATTGCTAATAGTATGGACAGTGCCAGACCCATGTCAAATCGATCGGAACGTTTAACAAGTGTCACTTGACAGAACAACGAGTTGAAGTAAGTATAATGCAAGGGTCGCTGAGATTGAGTTCTATTTAACGATATGTTAAGTCTGCTGTGGAGTGGATTTATTTTTGTTCGTTTGGGTTGACTTTGCAGGATTCGAAGCGATTTGCCATGTAAACAATCGTGCAAGCGAATAACTCGTGATAAAAAAGAGATTAGCACGATGCAATTTGCATACTCAGAAATGACTTCGTGGGGGCAGATGAGAATCGTTACGGTTGGGAACACCAGAACGGAAAAATCCTCATTCTACATCATTTAGCTGACGAATTTTGAATTTGGAGATTTTCGGGACATAAAAATACACCTGCCGTACTTTCAAGACAGATATAAAACAGGGGCGGATTTAGGAGCTCCAGAAAGAGGGGGCCGAAGCAAAGGCTTAAAAATAGGGGGGGGGGGGGGCGGATTCAATGTTCTTCCGATTATTTCCTTTTATTACACGTATAACGAGAATCTTTTTACGTAAAGATCCGTTGTAGAAACCAGTATGCTATATTTTTCCATGTGAAAAAGAGCTTTACAGCCAATCAGGATACCGTATAGCTTTTATCACATGTGCGAAGTATAACCAATCAGCGCAAGCGATTCAGTTGTTTAGCCAATCAGGCGTTGCATTTTAATGGCTTCTCAGACAGATCTGGTAGTTCCATGTTTTGTGTTCTTTGAAGAATACGAATGCACATTAATTGCTGGTGTCTCTTGTATGGGGTGTTCCCCGTGTGAAGCGCCCGTTCAACTGTTCAATGAGGTGTAGAGTCGAATGCACATTATATTTTGGTGCCCTTGTATGAAAGCCAACAAAGCCACAGAGCCTGAGCATCTCCCCTATAACGGTCCCCCCAACCAGATAAATCGTAAACGTAGATGCTATTGTAAATCCCAATCCCGAGTCAGTTTGAATCTACGTAAATCGTCCACGATGTTAAATCGTAGACGATAAACGAACATCGACTACGATTACGAAAATTGTAAGACGATATAATGAGGACGATGATATCGTCCTACGTGTTCCAGATATGCGAAGTGATCCGGAAGAGAGATGGTTTACCCACCCAAAGGGAAAAGTGTTAAAAGAAGATGGTTTCTCTAAGAAGGAGCTCTGATTTTTTTATGAGTTCTACTGAAATCCTGCTGGCAGTTAAAATGGGGGAACCAAAAAATTTTAAACTAAAAATAAGTGTTACACTCAAGGGGAGGCACTGAAAATTTAAGGTTTCCCGAGTCAAACACTCTTACCTAATCCCCTCCTCCCCCCTACTCCCCTTTCCCTCCCCCTCCTCCCCTCAGGCTATTTAATGATCACTCGCAATGTCCTTTGTACAGAGTTGTCCGTTTGCTGGGTACAGGCTTTCAAACAGGTTTGGAATTCAAACAAAGGTCACTTCTGACCCATCCTAAATAAGATCCGCAATATCGTAATGTCGTCATTTCAATAAAAAGTTTTGGATAAAGTTGGCGGCTCCCACGCTTGCGATATGAACTGTAACAGAACTAGCGTTATCATGTTTGACACCTGTATGATTCGATACCTGTATGGTTACTCTATTAATTTCGGTATGGTTACTTTATTGATACCGGTATGGTTACTCCATCGATACCGGTATGGTTAATCCATAAATACCGGTATGGTTATTCCAATGATACCGGTATGGTTACTCTTATGATACCGGTATGGTTACTCCAATGATACCGGTATGGTTACTCCAATGATACCGGTATGGTTACTCTATCGATACCGGTATGGTTACTCCATCGATACCGGTATGGTTACTCAAATGATACCGGTATGGTTACTCAAATAATACCGGTATGGTTAATCCATTAACACCGGTATGGTTACTCTATAAATATCGGTATCAATAAAAATCGTTTTTTTTTTTGTAATGACATTTTGTAATAACCATCGTCTACTAAATTCTCAAGGGAAATATCGTAATAGTTTTCCTAAACCAGTCGATGGAAATGGATGCTTTCTCACACTTGGTATTACTCTAGGGTGGCAAAATGGCGGCTGGCAGTGGCTCTTTAACAGGGTATTGGGTTAATGTTTACAAATGATGTATGGAACAATTTATCATCGAGAACAGTTGTTTGCGGGTGAATAAACTATAATATTTTGTGAATAAAACAATGACATTTTAAGGTGGCTACCTTAAGATTTCCTCCCATGATTTGTCTTCCAATTTGGGCTCTTTAACATTAAACGTTTGCCCTTAGACATCCGAAATAAAACAGAAAATGTGCCGAAATGAGGCAGGAGTTATAAAAAAGTGTCATAAGCTCAAGCTGTCCGCTAACAAGAGTTATCGTATGCAAAAGGAGCCCTCCTGCGTTGTCAAGACAGTGTTTGTATGTGACATCAGTAGCCTAAGATAATTGTCTCTTTAATTAATTCTAGATAAGCCCTCATTCATCTTTGTTGTTCAATGAAAGAGATACGCAAACTATATCTCAAGGCGGAATTTCCGGAGTTGTTTGAGGGATAATGGGACCTAATTCCCCAAAACCCTTCAGATACGCTATGTAATCGCTAAATCAACATATTTTAAGCGTTCCAAATGTACTGGACCGTGTTCTGGGCTCGAAATATTGGTGGTGGTGGTGGGGGGGGGGGGGAGGGGTGGGGGTCGGGGGGGAGGAGTACAGAGACAAACTGAGGGGGCACAGCCACGCCCCTAATAGCCATCATTTTATTTTTTATGTGCATTCACAAATAAAAGTACCCACCAGTCACGGTGGTAGATTTCTATTGTCAATCTACTGGCATACTTTTCGTTACGTTTACGTTTTTTTCTGATTGCCTTCCTTGGAATGGTTGCAAACCATCAATACACATTACGACACTTCATAAAGTAGTGCGATGATATCATTCCTTACATTTCATTTGTACCTATTTACAGATTTATAATTAGAGTACACGTTCACAAATAACTATATACCTATCATAGCTCTGTTAATGTTGAGCGTGAAATATTATTTTTCAATTACAGTAAGAGCAAATTTTTCTGTCCAAATATGTCCGTTGGTAGAGGTGTTTGCTTGTTGGGGATTCACCATAGAAGGCGAATGGGGAGGGGGGGGGGGGGGGGGTAGAGCTGTTTGCTTGTTGGGGATTCACCATAGAAGGCGAATGGGGAGGGGGGGGGGGGGGGGTAGAGCTGTTTGCTTGTTGGGGATTCACCATAGAAGGCGAATGGGGAGGGGGGGGGGTAGAGCTGTTTGCTTGTTGGGGATTCACCATAAAAGGCGAATGGGGAGGGGGGGGGGGTAGAGCTGTTTGCTTGTTGGGGATTCACCATAGAAGGCGAATGGGGAGGGGGGGGTAGAGCTGTTTGCTTGTTGGGGATTCACCATAGAAGGCGAATGGGGAGGGGGGGGGGGGGGTAGAGCTGTTTGCTTGTTGTGGATTCACCATAGAAGGCGAATGGGGAGGGGGGGAGTTAGAGCTGTTTGCTTGTTGGGGATTCACCATAAAAGGCGAATGGGGAGGGGAGGGGGTTACTCGCCAGCTTCTATATTCAGGGGGGGGGGGTTGCTCTATCCCTAGCTTCAATATTCTTTTAAGAGGAGAGGGATAGGATAGACTTTGGCAGCACATTAAAGCTCGTCAGACTGGTAATCATAAGTAAGCACTCAAAAGCACGAAGAAAACATACTCGGTCTACTCATCAATCTATTGGTTCTAAGGATAAATCTGTAGTCGCGAGCTATCTCAACCTCAACCACTCTATGAGCATCTGTCTAGACGACCAAGCCGCTAAGGTGCGCGCCCTCGCTTCCTCTACACAAAACACATTGTACCGTTAATTGCGGTAAGGAAGATTATCATCGGATATTTAGCTATCGACTTGACCATCTTCTCGGCGTGAGACTAATAGCTCATCGATTACACGCTCTCACGCCAAGCGAGCGACCAACAAACACCATTAGATAACATTTGCGACCGCCGTGTGACCCCGGTTCTGTCTCGTTAGTGATCGCACTGACGTAACGTCATAGGGGGTCTTAGGTAACGCTTCGTCCGGTGTGTAAGCCTTGCATAAAAAGCCTGTCTTGTTAGTAATAGCGCTGACGTAGCGTCATAAAGATCTTAGGTATCGCTACGACCAGAGTGAGCCTTGAATAACAAGCATGTCCCGTTCGCTGAAGTATCGCTACGATTGTCCAGGCCTTACTCGGTGTAATAAGGCAAAACAGGGTATGAAAAGTCGCTTTCGGTGTGTAGTCCTAAGCGGATGGAAATATTTCGGAAACTTTTAAGGCCATAATTCCATTTCAAGTATCAGTAGCGCGCGCGTTGTCTTGTTAGCATATCCGGTTGGCTATAAAATGTCACAGGAGTCATGGGAATCGCACCCCCCTCTATCTCCTTCACATTAAAAGCAAAATGGATTAAAAGAGGTCCCTTTAAAGCCAAAAAACAAGCACTACAAAATGTACACACTCTGATAGCACAACATTTAAAATCATTACTGCAAAACTGTTATTTTTGCGTTTTTTTTGTATTTTGGGGATGTGATTTGGATCTGTAGGAAGACCTTGATAACCTTTAGGTTGATAGTCATGTATGACACACTTCTCTCCACAGCAAAATACGTTAGCCCATTCCAACAGCGCCTTTACGAGTGAAAGGCTGGCTCTCTACTGCGCACATCTCATAGGAAACATGGTTACACTCATAGTAAATGATCCCTTTTAAAAACAGTCAAAAACGTGGTTAAAAGGTATCGATGTTCCTCTTTAACTGTGATAAACATTTATCCTAATCAATACACCCAAATAGACTCTGCGTGATTCGCGTGTGCTTGATGTATGCGAGGCCTGATCAATTCTAAGTGTGTTCTTGGGATGGTATTCGGGAGATTTGTTTGGGGAGTTACAATGGAACAGTTTGTACCTGGGGGTGCTTGTTCACTTCAGTTCGTTCGTATGGTGTTATCGGTGTGAAAGTGTAGAGATTACAGATAAGGACACAAAAGAGTAATTTACGCAAATGTCTTTGCTCATTTCTAGCAAGTTGTAATTGGTTTAGCAGCTGACCGGCTCACCCAAGATAAGAAAATGTAAACCTATCTTTTAGATTACGGTGCGGTTTATTTAGCCTTGTTTACATTGTGTCGGATCTTTCGAGACTTCCCCTATACAAACAAATATCAGTTATTACTACTGAATTCCTGATTGCAAAAAAATGTGACTAGTAAGATAACAAGGCGGGTATGGTTAGTGTATTGTGTGGTCCGATGCTAACAAGGAGAGGAAAGGCGGAGAGCTGAGCTTGGAAAGCGCGGATGACATGAGAACGTGCTAATTTGACAGGCTAATCATTTCCCCTCCAGATCAGCACAACCAATTGAAGCTCTCATTGACTCCATCTCCTGCCTCTCGTACATTAATAGCTACTGTACTGCCCGAGAGTCACCGCCTTTTATCCACATTTTTCAGACGAAGCTGCTCAAACTTGAAGAGCCTTTCTAAGACTAGAATAATCGCGCTGGCGGAGTGAAGACGTACCAATTGGAGGCTGGTCTGTGACTGGACGACAACGGCGGAAAGAAGGTGAGATAAAACGTTCTCATGTACTGCCCATATATTCCGTGCATAGGAAAACCTTGCTCCTTGCTCCGCTTGTTCTCGACTTTGGACTCGTTTGAAGCATACAACTAGGCTAGAGGACCCATCTTCATTCTAAACTGATAGTGCGCAAGGCATGTCGAACCATTTCCAAACACGCTGATTTTACAAGAACTCACACACTATCAGCATTATTGCATCTTATCTGAAATCATTGATTGAAGAGTAAACTTCTATTTTCGTCCGTAAAGTGCTGTTTTTTCTTTGGAACATCGCGTTTTATGCTGGTAAATTATTCACTGTAAGCAAATACCCATCAAACACGAGACAGCTCAACTGATATTTAAATATAAGCAAGGAGCATATCAGTGAACAGCTAACCTCGATAAAACAAACACATCAACACACGAACTTTTCCCGTCGGTCAAACACTATTCACCAAACCTCCACAAACCGACTCGTTCTATATCTTATAGCTTTAAAAAAAAGTTTAAGAAATTTTATTGTGAGGAATAGCGTACTAGTTGGTATTGAGATGGGAAGATATAATTTTTAAACGAAATATCCCTGGCATGACTAGCTGGCGAAAAAGTGTGTGTGTGCGAGTATGTAATCACATCAGGATCATGGTGTTCCCATTAGCCAAGAAGAGACGTGAGTGCTTTAACAACAGATAATACCACCCAGGCATTTACAACTCCAATAAGCTCAACACTAGGTCTTCGAAGATTCAAGCCATTTATAAAATGTTGTAAACTGATAAAGCGAAATAAAACGAGTGATCAAACGGATAGCTGTACTGAACACGCGCTTTTTATGCCTTTTATAAGCTGACAATTGCCAGATTGACAAAAGCCTTGGAAGCCTTGATTCGAGTGCAGGCTTGTAATTCCTGCTCTATACTTGACGAGGCTCTAGCCTTATAACAATATTTGTCTTGTTAGCACAGCATCTGTCAAACAATGGTTAACCAGACGAAACATTAAAAACATTAACCTACGCATGCGTAATAACACGCTATTCTGGCAAGGTCCACGATACCTTGCCGCTGGCACAAAGGTACGTGGGCTCTGGGAACGAGATTGGGCAAGGTCGCAAATGACCGAGTCACGTGACTTTTTTGCCTCCGTGCTTGGGATATTTTAGCACTAATTTGCGGTGAAAGGATAACTCAATTTAACTTGAAATGGAATATTTTTATATTTCATTTCAACGATGCTTTCTTTTTCAAATAAACGAAATTTGCCATTCCATTTTTACTAAACTAGAACACACACCGAGCCATTCCACACAAATTATACAGCAAGCAACTAATGTTGCAGTCGATACAAAAAGAAAAAATGTTTTTCTGATAGTTGAAAAATATATAATCCATACACAAGTCTGGCGCCATCCCTGCGGAAAACATCAGACATTTGCGAGCTACAAATGATGTTCTTTGGGGATGGGGGACTAAAGCTGTCGCTTTTAAAAAATGGTGATCAACCCCTCATTTTTTATTTTTTATAATTGAAAATACAGCGGTTTATTTGCAAGAACCATCCACGATCAGACGATTGAAGTCTGATACTTTATTAACAATATTTGATTGATAGTTTCTTGGTTACTCGATTGAATTAGCCGATGGAAATGAATGCTTTGTTTGACTCGGCATTGAGCGGGAGTATAATGGCGGCGTGATTGGCCTTCTTGTCTCAAATCTTGCCGTTGAGTATTTGATTCATGTTAAGCGGCTATGCTCCCTGTGTGTTTCTCATCTATCTCGTCGTTTGCTTTCGTTGACCCCGTCTTTGTACATCGTATCATGTACTAAGGGTCGGTCTGTTGGTTACCTTGTGAGAGGATTAGCAATGGTTTAGCAAAGATAAGCACGATTCATGTCTTCTAAGGGGTGGACCATTAGAAATTTGGGGGGGAGGGGGGCTGGCAATTTTTTTTTTTTTCGAGGTCCCGGAGTGTGCAGGATTTATTTATTTATTATTTTTTTTTATTTTGCCGGAGATTTCTACATGGTATATTGAATACATACTGACGGGATACCGACATTCAAAATACTAAAAATCCACCTAAGCCAGGGGCTAAAATGATTGTCTAACACAAATGTGATACATTTCTTTTATGTTTACCAGGATGTCGGCTACCAATTTTACCCGGGGTAATTTTAGCTGTCTGATAATTGGTTGATATTACGTTTTGTAGAAAATGTAAAGAACTGACAGATTTTGGTAGAGGTGTTCAAATGAATACCCCTTAGGGCAAAAAAAAAAAAAAAAAAGAATTTTTGGTAAGTCAATCAAGAAAAAAAATTAGGAAACATATGTTATAAAAAAGTAAGTAAAAGGAACCGCTGAGTACAAGCACTCGGCTGAAGCCAAAATAGTTATTGTGCTTAAATAAAGTGCAGACATTTAGGTTATGCAAGTGCAGACATTTAGGTTATGCAAGCTTTTATTTATTTATTTTTTTAGTGCTTGGAGTTCTGCATTTTTTTTTAGGAATCGGCCATGCACGTTTTTTTAATTACCGCCCCTCTCCCCAAATTTCTAATGGTCCACCCCTAAATAAACGACTGTGATGTACGCGCATGTGGTACAACGGTTTCCCGCCAAAACCACAGGTAGTCAAGCAGGTGGCTCGAATGAAAAGCGCATAGTAAGTTTGTTATTCAGCAAAAAAAAAAAAAAACATTTAGAAAAAAAAGAGGTTTTGAATTGATGGTACCGAAAAACGTTTCATTCTACAACCTTCTCAATTGAATGGTAAAAATAATTGTCTCTCAATTTGAATCATAATTTTGCTAATATACCTCGAAAAGTAAGTTGATTCAAATTACTTTCCTTATGGAAATGATCACGTTTAACAAAAAATTTAACTTTACATTGTTTCAATGGTGTGTTTTTGCAAACGTTGGCAATACTTGAGGGGCCTCTTCAACCTTTGTCAGCTTGTTTTTATTGGGGTACAAACCGCAAACCGAGAATTTTACCACAGAATCTAAAAAATCAAAAAACATCTGTGGTTTTCACCTATACATTGAGTTGTAGAGTACAATGCTTCAATCTCACTTGTATGTGCAATTAGTCGACATGAACGTTTTAACAAAGGATTTTTTTTTAATCCACATTCACAAAAATCCACATTCCGAAAATATACGGATTTGATTTTTTTTTTTTTATTCGAGTCGGAGTTCGACCTTCTGGTGTGGCCACACCAAATGTGTCTGGGTCTATGACGTAGAACGAATCCACGCTCTCTAGCTGATTGCGTCAACGTGCGGGATGGTCAGAGTTGGCGCGCACCCTCCCCACCCAGGATTCTCCAACATCGTCACAGTGTACATTCTTATCATAGCTTTCACAGACGAACGAATATATGTGTCAATTTATGCCGTGGGTTTTCAGATGGTTTGAGTCTGTAGCGAAGTGAATTCCTCTCAGACCTTTGTTCAGTGTATTAGCTTGCACTGACTGGCAAACTCAGTTGCATGTATGAACAGGGTTCCTTATAAACAGAGCACGCTACTGTCATGGGGTACAACACACGAACATGTTATGACTATATAAGCATGATAAGTCAATGACAATAAAAAGGTCCTACTCCTAAATAATACTTTAAACAAACACAAAAAGAAAAAGAAAACCAGAAATGCGTTTTGAGAAATATCTGCCATATGAGATAAAATTTGAAGATGCTAGTTAATAATTAAGGAAAGTAAATCTGTGGTTAAAATGGGAGAGCAATTATATCATCGTCACACATGTTGAGTAAGAACTCAGACGAGACATAGTCTAATTTGTGGTCGAGTCTGGGAAAAGAGAGAAAAATTATTTATAGTGAATTTCTCCTCCCAAAAGTACAGCGTTTTTTTCCATCTGTAGTGCAAATTGTATTGAGGACTAATGGCGTTGCACACTGGGTAGCGTTCTGCCTCGCAGCGCTAGTAAGGGCTTTCCCTTGCATAGTTCTCTTTGTCTATGAAATCGTTAGCAAGCATACCAAGCTAATTAGATTGTAAGCAAGCCACAAAAGCTTAACACATCTTTACGTTTTGTCCCGAAGGCTTTTTAATCAACCGACTGAACTACCGTCTGGACCGTCCTTTTGCACTTATGCGTTTCGTGCCAGATCAAAAAACGTGAAAGGATTCACACAGAGTACAGAGAAACCGCGAACAATGGCTTTTTATTCAACCCAGTAGGGATTCAAGACTAAGGGGCACTTAGACTTGCGTGCAAAAGGATTATTTTGGTGAGAATTTGACGTGGAGTTGTTGGAATAAGCCAGAAGCGAGTGCGAGAAAGCATGGCTCCCAGAGCTCATGTTACGAACAAAATCAGTTGATTCACAGGTGTAGACATTTGAACTATGTGTTCTCTTTCAGCAAGATGACCTTTCTACGATTGTGGATTTGCTTGTGCGCAGGTTTCACCAGTTCGTTAGGTTTCCAGGTGAGTTCGCTAGAATAAACACTTTTCTGACGGTATTATACGCAAGTATGTTATAGCAGATTTAATGGTTTTACCTCTCAATATATACGAATCAGAGACGACTTTAGAACGGGCCGCTTGACAGCAAAACAAAACAAATATTTCGTATCCAGCTCATTTTGGCTTAGAATAAAGTAATTTTAAGTTATAGTTACATCAAAAGAATTAAAGAACACCGCACCATGATTAAATGAAGTTGAACGCAATTTAATGCCAAGCTGTTTAAGGTAACAGGTTGTTTGAAATATAATTCCGTGCACCTTTCGTAAAACGGGTCGTTGATTTTGAGCGACGTATACAGATGACAGATCAGCAATAGAACGCTCTCAAGTCAACACATAAAGCTTATCAAATCGACAAAAATGAATGGACGGCAGTTCCTTTTTACGAAAATTAGTAAAGCACAAAAAGGATATAATTCTTAAAATGGAAAGCCAAAAAGTTCCTGTTATATATATATGTATATATAATGATGATATATAAGCTCCACGAATTATTTAATTGCGATCAAATAAACGCGGCACGTGGGTTAAAAACAACATAGTATAAGCAGTTTCAAGAGAGACTTGGTCATTGTTTTCCGATCTAATTATGTATCGACCATTTTGTAATGTTTGCATTTTTTGCTACTTTAGTGAATAATCAATATCTCTTAAAGAGTAAAACAATTCTAGTACATTAAGATGTATTCAGATTAGTGAGAAAATTATGGGTTTAAGTGAATGAGAGTAATTGACGCATGAATACATCAACGGATATTGAACTGGACAACAACCATCACTTCCTGTAGGAATGTTACCGACCCAGCAAATAGAAATCAACTGCAGTTGGCAATTTCGTACGAAATTCTCGAGGTCAGCCTCTTTCGTAGAAAGTGACTTAACCAAACAAATCTTAAACTTTTTTAAAGGATGCTTAGGACCCCCAACTCGCTAGCCATGGCGGCTGTCGAATTCAATTAACTTAAATACGAGTTTGTTTTCCCAAGTTAGATCATCCATGGCCTTGACCTGTTGAACTCGAGCTCTCCTGGGGCCTACAAGAGAAATGTTGATTACCCACTTTTCGGCACATAGAATGCAAAAAGGAGGTTTAATATAGACTCCGGAAGTGTGTATTGATTAATCAAAATAGGCATCGCTCCGGTGAGCCTTTTGAATCTACGGGGTTTGAATAACCGGTGTTTGATTTATTATATATTCCGCGTTGAATTGTGTTTCGACAAGTGAATTACATCCGATAAACGAACAAACAAAGAGTTTTCATGGGTGTCTCTCGACCCTGTGGAACCACTACAAACAAACACAAATAGCGAAGCAACAACAATAAAAAAAATTTTGCCACTTAGGACGATTGACCTGCAATTCTCAGTAACAGTACTTAAAGATCAACACACATAGAACCACTGAGGACACTGGCCCTGTGGTACCATTCTCAGTGACAGTACTTAAAGATCAACACACACAGAACCACTGATGACGCTGGCCCTGTGGTACCATCCTCAGTGACAGTACTTAAAAAGTAACACACATACAAGGACACGGGCCTGCATTACAAAGGTATGACAAAACCTCCTCAAAGTGGACAGAAGGATACGAGCATGCATTACAAAGGTATGTCAAAACCTCCTCAAAGTGGACAGAAGATACGGGCCTGCATTACAAAGGTATGACAAAACCTCCTCTAAATGGACAGAGGGATACAGGCCTGCATTACAAAGGTATGTCAAAACCTCCACAAAGTGAACAGAAGGATACGGGCCTGCATTACAAAGGTATGACAAAACCTCCACAAAGTGAACAGAAGGATACGGGCCTGCATTACAAAGGTATGACAAAACCTCCACAAAGTGGACAGAAGGATACGGGCCTGCATTACAAAGGTATGACAAAACCTCCACAAAGTGGACAGAAGGATACGGTCCTGCATTACAAAGGTATGACAAAACCTCCTCAAAAAGGACAGAAGGATACGGGCATGCATTACAAAGGTATGAAAAAACCTCCTCAAAGTGAACAGAAGGACACGGGCATGCATTACAAAGGTATGTTAAAACCTCCTCAAAGTGGGCAGAAGGACACGGGCATGCATTACAAAGGTATGACAAAACCTCCACAAAGTGGACAGAAGGATACGGGCATGCATTACAAAGGTATGACAAAACCTCCACAAAGTGGACAGAAGGATACGGGCCTGCATTACAAAGGTATGACAAAACCTCCTCAAAGTGAACAGAAGGATACGGTCCTGCATTACAAAGGTATGACAAAACCTCCACAAAGTGGACAGAAGGATACGGGCCTGCATTACAAAGGTATGACAAAACCTCCACAAAGTGGACAGAAGGATACGGGCATGCAATACAAAGGTGTGACAAAACCTCCACAAAGAGGACAGAAGGATACGGGCCTGCATTACAAAGGTATGACAAAACCTCCTCAAAAAGGACATAAGGATACGGGCATGCATTACAAAGGTATGACAAAACCTCCTCAAAGTGAACAGAAGGACACGGGCCTGCATTACAAAGGTATGTTAAAACCTCCTCAAAGTGGGCAGAAGGACACGGGCCTGCATTACAAAGGTATGACAAAACCTCCACAAAGTGGACAGAAGGATACGGGCCTGCATTACAAAGGTATGACAAAACCTCCACAAAGTGGACAGAAGGATACGGGCATGCAATACAAAGGTGTGACAAAACCTCCACAAAGAGGACAGAAGGATACGGGCCTGCATTACAAAGGTATGACAAAACCTCCTCAAAAAGGACATAAGGATACAGGCCTGCATTACAAAGGTATGTTAAAACCTCCTCAAAGTGGGCAGAAGGACACGGGCCTGCATTACAAAGGTATGTTAAAACCTCCTCAAAGTGGGCAGAAGGACACGGGCCTGCATTACAAAGAAATGACAAAACCTTCTCAAAGTGGACAGAAGGATACAGGCCTGCATTACAAAGGTATGACAAAACCTCCTCAAAGTGAACAGAAGGATACGGTCCTGCATTACAAAGGTATGACAAAACCTCCACAAAGTGGACAGAAGGATACGGGCCTGCATTACAAAGGTATGACAAAACCTCCACAAAGTGGACAGAAGGATACAGGCCTGCATTACAAAGGTATGACAAAACCTCCTCAAAGTGGACAGAAGGATACGGGCATGCATTACAAATGTATGACAAAAGCTCCTCAAAAAGGACAAAAGGATACGGGCCTGCATTACATAGGTATGACAAAACCTCCTCAAAGTGAACAGAAGGATACGGGCATGCATTACAAAGGTATGACTAAACCCCCTCTAAATGGACAGAGGGATACGGGCCTGCATTGCAAAGGTATGTCATTAGTTCGAGGACAGGGCGTCGTCGTACAGGACGTAGCCCAAATAACATGCTCCTCGATGTAACTGATCAAATCGTACGCGTGGCTAATAGACTCGACTCTTGATCATTAGCGATTGAATTCCGGAATGAGACTTACTTCTTGTCTGTCCGCGTGTCTGTATCAAGGACGTGTTGTCTTATATTGATCCATTTGAAATGGCGAACTCGTGTAAGCTAAAAACAAATCCTAATTTGATTTTGAAAATACGTCGCATCACATTCAATAAGTAGTAACGTTTGTAAAAAAAAAAACTCAAAAATCGATGGGTGATAGTTTATCGATGTTTGCGGTAGCCTGCTAGCCGGCTCGTCGGTGTGTGTTGTGCGTGTTTCTTTTTTCTTTTCTTTTTTTCTCTCCTTTTTGGAAATTACTGTTTTCGGAGTTTTAGGATTCCTGTTTCGCGCTACTCGCCACAGGAACCCAGAATCAACACAAAAGAGAGCTGGCTAGCGGGTTTTATTTGCGATTGCTTTTAGCATCGGTCTGCGGTGGTCCATTACCATTGACGCTTGTCAGACATGTTGAAGCCACGAGTTGTGCCTCAACCGGGGCGAGAACCATCATGCTTTGCCAGACATGCTTGAACAAAAACATCCATCATGCTTTGCGCGTCATGCTTGAACAATAGTATCCATCTTGCCTTGCGCGCCATGCTTAATCAATGAGACCAATCGGAACATTTTAAAAGAAGCCGAATGCTCATAACTTATCTCTGGAAATACAAATTTTTATTTTATTTTTATTTTAAGGCCATGTGAGTGAAATTGGCAGTGATATATGGATGAATTAACGTTCCCATTGAAAGTTTGCCGAATTATTATTATTATTGTTATTATTATTATTATTATTATTATTATTATTATTATTATTATTGTTATTATTATTATTATTATTATTATTATTATTATTATTATTATTATTATTATTATTATTATTATTATTATTATTATTATTATTGTTGTTGTTGTTGTTGTTGTTGTTGTTGTTGTTATTGTTGCTGTTATTATTATTATTATTATTATTATTATTATTATTAATTTTTTCTAAAATAAGCAAAATTGGTAGGTTTGGTTTGCTTCTCATGTCTCTTTAATTCAACACCAGGAGGTCTCTTTTATTGGTTCATTAGCGCATTTAAGTATATAAGTACCTTGGGAACCGCCATCTCCCCCACTAAACACATCATGGCATTTAGCGGCCAACACGTGTCTTTCCGCCCGCACACATGCGGTCAAGCACGGCTTCTTTCATCGCGTTGGCTGTGATTTCGTCTTTTGCTTGTGGGGTTTATTTTCATTTAAAGACTTTATTTTCTGGCGTTACGGGCGCCGCCATTTCAGTGTTTACTTTACTTATTGAGTCCAACCTAATCATTGTGTGTGACGGAATGTATGAATTGTGTATTTCAGTGGGGAGGCCTAGGCGCCGGTCAGTGGCAGTCCTGGAGTCAGTGGTCGACTTGCAGTCGGTCATGCGGAGGAGGAACCGCCATCAGAAGGCGCAGCTGCGACAGCCCTGTCAGGTGAGACATTCCCCCCTTCCTTTCTCAGGCGGGCACTTGGTACAGTGGGGTCATGAGACCTAATTCTAGCACATGTTTTATACGAAGATATGTCAAAATTTTCAAACATTTCTTTTGAAGTTTCAAACATTACTTTTGAAATTGTCCTTTGTGTTTTCGGTCATCATCCTATAACAAGATTAAACATCTCAAGCATGTCCTTATAACAAGATTCCATACCATATGTGACCTGGGAAAACATATACAATGAGTTTGAAATTCTGTGCAAATACAAAGAAATCCCGTGGTCAGGGAAAAAACTTTCGCGCACGGGCCAAAATAGAGTACGGAAAATGCCTATAAGACGCCCCTCTCTCCTCAAATCACGTGCCCTATTCCGTTCACCACGAATCGTAAATCGAGAGCCAGAAGTCGAAAGTGCTGTTATCGACTATTACATGCATATTATAACAGATTTCAGAAAAGTTCAATGATTTTCTCAATCTAGAGAGATCGCCTAAAAAAGTCATGTTCCCTTTTCTTTTCTGGCGTTCATCTTTGCATATTGTATACCAAGAACACTCGTTCCTACAGACATACGCCTAGCTCTCCATGGACTATCGAAAGAAGGACAATAGATTTTGCAGACCTAAAATATGACTATAATGTAGAAATTGAAATTGAATTCAGAGCTACTAGATGATTTAGGCACTGTCTTAAGCGGAGCCCAGCATTTTTGCCCTTATCTATAAAGTACAACAATTGTGAGTTAGATATCCAAGAGCTGTTTACAATTTTTTAAACTACCACAAGTGTTATGGATATATTGCTTATTTCAAAATTATTGCATTGCGCAATTTATATCGAGTAAAGTTAAAAAAATATAGTTTATCATATAATACAGATAATAATACTAAGTTGAAACGATAAAAATGCGCTGTACAAAATATAATCGTGCAATGTATAGATTTTCTAAATTCAAAACACTATCTGTGCCATTGGAAAAAATGTTTTAGGCTTAATAGATAAAATATTATTAGAAGAAACAATCTTTATTCTTACGTATATACGAATAATATTTTCGTATCACCCAGCCCAGGTTTTCCAAAATACCAAAATACCAAAATGTTAGGTTTGAGCAATCCTTGTGATTTCAAAACTATTAAATTGTATTTGTATAATTGAAGTACACTTTCTTTTTTATAAGAACCTTTTTTATAAGAACGTCCAGCCTGAGATTTCAACGAATTTTAAGAACATGCTAAGAATGCTTATAGTTATAACCTTATTGCTATTTATCATTAGTCTTATTCTCTTTCTAAAAATTCATTGGGTATTTTATTCTTATATTCACTAAAATTTAAGAACATCGTTAAGAAAATATTCAGCCTTAAAATTCCATGAAAACTAACGGCCCAGCCTCAACTGAAAATAGATTTCGAATGTAGGTCAACGGCAAAGAGTCTTTCTTAACGGGGAAAAGTCTATTATAGTGGATTTGGCAGTTCGTTGATAGAATGTTTTGTCGTAAAAAATAAATTTCGATATAGCTGTCAAACACTACTATGTAAGCCTTGAACTCGATAAATCTCATTTGGATGTGAAACAAGATACTAAAAGCTTTAAAATAAGGTGCCTGAATCTCTGTCGAAAGTAAAAGGAAATTCTGTTATCAATTACACTAGCAAATCGGGCGCGCTGGTTGAATGGACGTTTGCCGTAAAATCAATTTTAGATAATTTAATGTACCATGAAATATATTCACATGATACCGGACTTGCCTCTGTTATTTAGTGTGCCAAGTTTATATCTGATTTGATCCAAAACAGAATAGGAATATAATACAGGGAACAGAACAGAACAGGGGTGCGAAATCCGAAAAAGTGGACCTAATATTTCTGGGGGGAAGGAGTGAGTTTTCTGATAAAAATCTGACCTCTGCCGAGAAGAAAAAGGGGTTTTTATGCCTTTGTAGTATCTCCACAGGACGTTTATTGTCGCATCTGGCTACAAATAAGTTTTATTTATGAATTGATGACATACCAGAGAGATCTAGCTGATGCTTCATAGTGTTGTCTACAAATAGTACGTCTATTGAGAACCGGAAGTGGACTTTCGGCCGTTGTGGGGGAGGGGGGGGGTGCGTTCGCACCCCCTGCACCCCCTTGGGTACGGGCCTGACTTTAATCACACTACCCCATGCCATATTCAAGAGAGTCCATATTCTTTAACCTATACTACTTCATCGACAAGTCCCTCTAAAGTTGAGTCATCGTCTTTCGGTTTCCGATTCAGCGTCTTGTACTTCTGTAGGGTTTCCAGAATGCTTTCGCCTTATACAAGTTCACCTTCCTTAGGGCTAGGAGCTCACCATATAAGACTGAACTCACATTTCGCATATTTTTACAGTCTTTCATAAGTTCTTATAAGCTTTGGCTTTGTAGCATTTTTTTTTTGTACGCGCGCGTTCTCACTTTCGCGCCATTCAATTTTCGACCAATGAGAGGCGCTAGGGGCACGGACACGGGAAAATCCACAGGAATCCTATCGTGACCACGGGAACGTTATCGTATAGCTATATACCACTTTTCTATAACTATGGGGTTTCGCAGGGGCTCCGCTATTATAGTCGAGACCAAGATATTCCAATAGTCCAGTTTCGAATTTCATGTGGCCGCTGTAAATAGTCACGAAGGACTCATAAATACAGTTTGAACCTCCGTTTTATGATAACCGTTAGCTTGCTGACGCCAAACGTGCAGTGTCCTTTAACAGCACATGGACCCTTGACCAATCAGAACGCGCGATTGACGAGTGTCGTTGTATAACTTGTATTTCTACTATTCTTGTTTTGTCTGCCGCTTTGTATCCGCACAGACTTTTAAGCTATGTAGGCGTGAGTCCTCCTACACGGGCATTTTGCTCTTGGGTCAATCTCTAGGGAATACTGTTTGAATGAGATAAATGTAACATTAATCGTCTCGGAAACAAACCGATGACTGACAACTTCCGGTTTGTTTTGCAGCAATAGACACTATCCCCAGTTTATATTGAAAATCTACAGACAACACAACAGAGGGAATTGTAGAGGGTCAGACGTGGAGTATACGACTTGCAACTTAAAGGTTGGCCAGGGAGGATGGGAGATGGGGAGGTGATAGAAAGGCTAGGGCGGGGGAGGAGGGGGGTGCAACGGCGATTATGCAATGATGGGGATCAGTCATTGATGCCGGAGTGATGGTGGTGGTGGTGATGGTGATGGTGATGGTGATGGTGATGGTGATGGTGATGGTGATGGTGATGGTGATGGTGATGGTGATGGTGATGGTGATGGTGATGGTGATAATCACACGATGGTGGTCATTCCGCAATTCCTTTAAAAAAATTCGTTTGGTTGGATAAGACAGGGTGCAAATAGAACCACTAACTGCGTTGGGTTTAAGCGTCTTTTTGAATACCGACTGAGCTTAGACTGTCTGGGGCATTGTAGAGCATGGTTAGCTGCCAAGTGCTGTAGAGTCTGCATTCCCGAAAACAATCAGAGTTAAAAACCCAATTATCTCTAACGCGTCCCAATGACACAGACAGAATAAAGAAGCAGTTGCCGAGGAGTATAGTCTGGATTCGCTCATGCAAAACGAATCATTGGTATAAGAATAAAGCCGGATAGTCCATTCGGCAGGCTGGCAAACAAACATTCATTGACCTTATAATCCATCACGACATCTTAGGACACTCTCATTTCCAGCCCCAGACAGATCAGGCAGAGGGTTACCAAGCATTGATTAACAGCGGCGCAATTCGCCTCTCGTGTCACCGGGAGCTTTGGCAGGAACATGTATCACGTCTTGTTGATGTCTCTACTATTGAGCCTTACAGGGCTCGGTTCACCCTCTGCAGTTAGCGTTCACGAGACGTTCGAGTTGAGAAGGAAAATGCGCGAACTCCTACAAAACGAATTGCACACAAAAAGCCTTGCAAAGAGCTTAAAGGATCAATACTTGCAGGACCTGAAAGTAATCGCCTCCGTCGGGTTCCTGACGTCTTCACAGAGACCCAATGCCTTCTTTGTGGATAGCGACGAGCGTGCAGCCCTCACTAAAGCGGCCAGTAGCTCGTGGTTCCACTGTCTTCTTGCTGGGGTTTGTGTCGACTAAGTTCCCTGATTATATAATACTAACGTCTTTAATGGTAGATGCAAACATGTTATCTTGCTGGGGTCTGTATTGACTTCCTTCATTCTGTTGCCTGATTGTATGATACTAGCATCTTTATTAGCAGATATAAACTGATTGATGATTCAGCAAATCTGTTTATTAAGCTCTTGTGGTATAGCTCAAAAAAGCAATTACGTTCTTCTTTGACCTGGGCTTGAAGTTTTGCCCTTTGCTAATCTGCAAGTATTTTTAATGCCAAAGTCTGTCGAATAACGATATCCCTTCGCTGCCTCCTTCAAGGTTACATTAAGTAATATGGAAAGCCCTTACTATAAAATGCTTTCTTTTCTTAGTGTTTATTGCCTGAATAACTCAATACGCTGATCAAGTAAAATACTGTTGGGCGCTAAACGGTGTTGTGTGTTGAAGTGTTAATCTCTTAGTGTTGACATTTATAAAAAAAAACCAAACAATCCTTGCTCAAGATACGACTATCGCACTAATCCTGCATTACATTCATTTTCTTGGACCTGTTCTATCGTTTTATTTATATTGTACCTTGAAATCTCCTTAGATACTAATATTTCAGTCTTAGTCGCCATCTCTCAAAGTGTTTATATAACGCTTGATACTTCTAGCATGTGATCTGAATTGCTAAAACTTTGGAAATATGTCTTATATTTAATTATATGAGAAACAGATAACTTAACCCCTTTATATTTTATATCACCAAGTAAAATCGCTTAGATACTATCTAATTGTCTTGGCCTATCACTTGACCTACTAAATGCGTCACTGTATAAAGCTTGCCAACTAAGATAAAAGGTGATTCATTATGGTTAAGAATCGTGCGGCTCACGATGTCACTCAATGATCCGTAACGCTTGAGCACCCATCACGCTTATGACCTGTCGCCGATTTTTGCCGCTTCAAAAACTAAAAAATTCTTACGAATATTATTAAAACTTCAGTTTGTGCAAAAATATAGTACATATATAAAATTTCATAGTTCATGTTCTTGTGATTTGCTGATATTTTTACAGTAACGTTGAGCAGCGCTAGTGATGATGACAGGGATGGTGTTAGATATTGATGTCCAAGATTGCTGATCTTGACGTTGATGATGTCCGTGTTGTCATGGTGATGATGTAATGACATGTCACTGTCAATATGTTCCGCCAATCAGGGCATATGGATCTTCAACGTCATCCGCTGTCCAGAAGGGCAATGAAAAAGGAAATGATAGTGTTGCTTTTAAGTGATGGTGGATGATGATCATCATGATAATGATTATTTTCAAAGACGAGATTATGATGGTGATGGTAGTGCCGATGATGATGATTGATATGTGGTGGTGATGATGATCATAGATGTAGGTAAAAAGACTTGCTGAAGTGGGAGGGGGGAGCTTTAGTCTTCCTTCTATTTGCTGGGGAAGGCGCCATGTTCATATGTCTTGAATTCCAGATCTAATGGAGGGGGTGGCTTTGCCGTGCCCTAATGATAATGATGATCAGGGGTGATTATTGTGACGTTATTCCAATGACACACTTTGCTCTTGGTGTTTGTAGGACTGTCCTGTTGCCCTTGTCGTAACACGCGGAGATGCAGTACGAGCACGAGCTGAACAGTGCGCCAGTTTTAACGGAACGTCATTCAATGGACGCTTCTTCTTTTGGGTCCCTTATTTACGGGGTAAGCAAGTCTGCGTTAGATCCTAAAGTTGTGGTGTTGGATCACATCAAGAATACAGTCAGTCCTGAAAGTACGGCATAGTAGAGACGCGACTGTAACTTACATTTCCCTTAAGTTGTGTTTTGTACAATATGCTGGCCCAGACTTGACGAACAAAACGTGCTCTCAGGCTCTTACTCGGTGTTTTTCATGAAGTATCGGACCGTGGCCGCCACCGTGGTTTGGTTTGGATGCGTGCGAGCAAGATGAAAGCACGGTTTGACCTATCTCGAAAAGCACATGCCAAACAAACGTCGAGCAAATATCTGAGCACCGAACGAAAACCGAGCAAACACCAAGTAAAAGAGTTACTAGGCCGTGCTTATGTATTCTTACAAGGACCGTGCTCGATTACCATACAAGATCATTTACCTTCACGCTCAATTCTATCTTTTTTTCTTAGTGTTGATCTTTATCCGCACAGACTTTTAAGCTATGTAGGCGTGAGTCCTCCTACACGGGCATTTTTTCTCTTGGGACCATCTCTAGGGAATACTGTTTGAATGAGATAAATGTAACATTAATCGTCTCGGAAACAAACCGATGAGATATTCCAGTAATGTAGTGATGACGAAGTATTTTTTTTCTTTTTAAGTCAAAGACAGTCGCGAGTGTGAGCTGAATTGTCTCGCAAAAGGACACAAATTCTTCCTTCGTCTCAAGCCTCACGTGGAAGACGGCACGCCATGTTTATCAGACTTGAAGAAAATCTGCATCAAGGGAAAATGTGAGGTAAGGAGAGAATCAGACTTGAAAAAAATATGTATCAAGAGAAGATGTGAGGTAAGGAGAGTAACAGACCTGAAGAAAATCTGCATCAAGGGAGGATGTGAGGTAAGGAGAGAATCAGACTTGAAAAAATCATCAACATTCATATTTATCATCATCATCATCATTATCATCATCATCAACAACATCATCATTATTATTATGGACTGCTATCTCTCTTCTATTTTCTTTCCCTACATAACCTCCCCCTTTGCTTTTTTAGTCTACACTTTTGACTCTCGACAGATGCCTTACACCTGGTAAAGTGGGATTGATCCCTTTATATTGCATTTCCAGGACCCACCTCACGGATGCGAAGGAGGAAAATGTTTCAGGAAATCAACACGGATTGGAGAAAGAAGATTTGGTCTCTTTACGTCTAAACAATCTTCTGGGAATCTAGGTAAAATGACTCCAAGCGCTGTCGGATTTAAGGATGATTTCATGGATTCAAAAGAAATACCCTTTTAAAAATGCCCTTGCCAGTCACACCTCTGTTATTGTTTTTATTTATTATTAAAGGGTATATAATGTGCTAAAATCTCAAAATAACCATCTAAAAACAAAGTGTAATACTTTCGACAATTCAGTTTAAAAACATATCGCACTGGCTTTCCCAAATCAGCTGATGGAAATGAATGCTATTTGCACACTTGGTATTTTGCTAGGATGACAAAATGGCGGCTGACGGGAGGAGAAAGTTTAAGGGCTCGGTTCATTTTGATATAAGTTCTATCAATTGAACTGCCCGTCACTGACAGACGATAAGTGTCTTCAGTTCCAAACGCTGCAAGACCCAAAGTTATCCTTTGGTTTACCTCGCCTCCTTAACTTAGACTTCTGGTTTTGGTTATTACAGTAAAGACTTCGTTATTACATGGTTATTACAGTAAAGACTTCTGGTTTTGGTTATTACAGTAAAGACTTGGTTATTACAGTAAAGACTTCTGGTTTTGGTTATTACAGTGCTTGGGTACAACCCCGTGATCACCATTCCATCGGGGTCAACGAACATCAATATTACAGAGATGCGTAGGAGTAAGAACTACCTCGGTAAGAGAAATGCAAGACAGAGCACATATTGAGGGAAAGAGAAAAATGCTATGAAGTTTAATGAAACGAGTATGAGATAAAGTTATGTTAGGATAAGAAATTGAGGGAAGAGATAAGAACATAAAGAAAGGAAACACATTTAACGTTGTTTTGGCAACGTGCAAGGGTCCTTTTATATATTGTAAAGGCATTAGGCATTAGCATGCAAAAAATAGTAAGACAAAAATTTAGAAAATAATAAAGGAAGGCGAAAACAAAAATGAAATAGAATAAAGAGCAAAAGTCGTCGTTTTTTTTTTGTAAACACAACTATTTTCTAACCCGATATTTCACAGCTATCAAGTCGCACGAATCTGATAAATACTTTCTAACCCGATATTTCACAGCTATCAAGTCGCACAAATCTGATAAATACTTTCTAACCCGATATTTCACAGCTATCAAGTCGCACGAATCTGATAAATACTTTCTAACCCGATATTTCACAGCTATCAAGTCGCACGAATCTGATAAATACTTTCTAACCCGATATTTCACAGCTATCAAGTCGCACGAATCTGATAAATACTTTCTAGCCCGATATTTCACAGCTATCAAGTCTCACGAATCTGATAAATACTTTCTAACCCGATATTTCACAGCTATCAAGTCGCACGAATCTGATAAATACTTTCTCAATGGAAACTGGGTGATCGATCTACCTCGAGGCTATCGTATCGCAGGAACCAAGTTCTACTACAAACGGCCAAAAAGAAACCAGAAGTTTAACGAAGCCGTAATCTCGAAAGGACCGATAAACATGGATCTGGATATAATGGTACGCAAGGACCAATTGGAAAATGTGATGTCATGTCACTGTTAATATTTTTCCGCCAATCAGGACATATGGATCTTCAACCTCATCCGCTGTCCAGAAGGACAGTTAAAAATAATCTATGAAGGCGTCAAACCAAACATTAAATATTCAGTGTCTTCACCTTTTCATTTCAGATAATCTATCAAGGCGACGAGCCTAACATTATGTATTCATACAACTTGCCTCCTCGTGGACCTTCGGGCAGACGTCGGGCTCCCCGACCACCCGCCGAACCTAAATTTGGTGGCACGGACGTTCTTCCGAGATATAGCAACAAACAGACATTGCTCCCAGCAGAGAAACCTCCGCTACCCGGGGGAGGAGGATTTATTCCGACTCGTAGAGGAGTGCCTAACCCAAGACAAGGAGGGCCAAACCCGGGCCTTAACAATCGAGAACCTGGAAGGGGGAACCTGGGAGCACCTTATCAAGAAAGGCCAAACCCGGGACCTGGACTTGGCAGGCCAAACCCAGGCTTTGGTAGACCTAACCCGGGACTTGGAAGACCTAATCTGGGACTTGGTAGACCTAACCCGGGACTTGAAAGACCTAATCTGGGACTTTGGAGGCCTAATCCGGGATTTGGAAGGCCGAATCCGGGACTTGGAGGACCTAATCAAGGACTTGAAGGACCTAATCCTGGATTCGTAAGGCCCAATCCTGGACTTGGAAGACCTAATCCAGGACTTGGAGGGCCTAATCCGGGATTTGGAGGGCCTAATCCGGGACTTGGAGGGCCTAATCCGGGACTTGGAAGGCCTAATCAGGGATTTGGAAGGCCTGATCCGGGACTTGGAGGGCCTAATCCGGGACTTGGAGGTCCTAACCCAGGATTGGGAGGGCCTAACCCAGGAACACCAGATTCAGGATTTGGAGGGTCCCCTCCAAAGCTTGCGGCGTACAGATGGGAGCTGGCGGGATACTCAGAATGCTCGCATCCGTGTGCAGGCGGTAAGATGTTTTATCAGACAGAACGGCGGGTTGACGGACTGACAATAAACAGACAGAAAGGCAGATTGACGTACGGACAATAAACAGACAGAATGGCGGGTTTACTGAAGGAAAATAAACAGACAGAAAGGCAGGTTGACGTACGGACAATAAACAGGCAGGAAGGCGGGTTGACAGACGGAAAATCAACAGACAGAAAGGCGGGTTTACGGAAGGGCAATAAACAGACAGAAAGGCGGGTTAATAGACGGACAATAAGCAGACAGAAAGGCCGGTTGACGGAAGAACAATAAACAGACAGAAATACTGGTTTACGGACGGACAATATAAGAAATACGGACGGACGAACAATAAAAAGACAGAATGGCGGGTTAAAAGACGGACAATAAACAGACGGATGGACGAACGGACAGAGAGACAGAAAAAGAAAACAGAAAGACGGATAGACTGCCCAAAGGTTGGTTTATACTAAAAGTCGTTGTGGTTTTCTCAGGTCTGAAGTCAGCCTTTTACCAGTGCATTAGATCTATTGACAACGTTCGAGTACAAGACTCCTTGTGTACCGAGATAGTCGCTAAGCCGGACCGACGAAAGGTGTGCAACATACAGCCTTGCCCTGCAAGGTAGGATGGATCATGGCTTCCCCACTTCTATTATAGTTCAGTTCTAGATCATTCCCTACCCAGTCAACGTGTACTGGATCAGCACAGGTTTTGCATCGCTGGTGTCGAAGTCGATAACTCTGGTCTTCTTGGTCAAGCTATCGGAGATGACAGTTATGACAATTATTAAGTGGTACCTCTTTTTCCTTTTTTTTTTAAATGGTACAAGTGCAAACATAACAGAGAATGAGAATTAAAATGAAGCCACCCGAAAGTGTGGAAATAACACGTATGAGATAAGTAAAATAAACTAGAGAGTTACATTGGTCTTTCAAGAGACATTCGATCTTTTCAAAGGCTCGATTTATCGGGATTGAATCATAGAAAAGAAAAGTATTAGAAGCAATCAGGGTCAGCGGGATGCTCGAGTTGTAGAAGGTTCGATTCACAGAGAGTATATTGATGTATTTTTAGTTCAATATATTACGTTTGTATGAATAAGAAAAATGAAAGGGTAATTGACTTTCAGCTGAAAAATAATATTTCATTTTTTTAGATGGGTTCCAGGCGAGTGGAAAAAGTGCGGCAAGACGTGTGGTAGTGGTATCCAGTTGCGCAATCTTTATTGCAGGCAGAAAATGGACGTGGATGGAAGACAAGTGGATCGTAAAGTAGAAATTAACAACTGTCCTCAGTGGTCACGCCCCAAAGTGACGCGACCGTGCCAGCTTCCTCCCTGCCCACCCCCTAACGAGTGGAAAACTGGTCCATGGAGACAGGTAATACCTATGATAACAGGGGGAGGGGTGGGGATAAGTGGAAAACTGGGCCCTGGAGATATGTAATGTCTATCAAACATATGAGGGGTGGGGATGAGTGGAAAACACTAGTCCATAGAGATGATATAAATGATTATATAATGATTATAACAGGAACAGGGGGAGGGGTGGGGATGAGTGGAAAACACTAGTCCATAGAGATGATATAAATGATTATATAATGATTATAACAGGAACAGGGGGAGGGGTGGGGATGAGTGGAAAACACTAGTCCATAGAGATGATATAAATGATTATATAATGATTATAACAGGAACAGGTGAGAGGGGTGGGGAAGAGTGGAATCCTGGGCCATGTAGATTGGTAATGTCTATAATAACATTATAACGTTTTCTTTGGATAGTGCTCTGTAACTTGTGGAACTGGAATCGAGACGCGGACTGTGGAGTGTATGGATGTGGAACAGAATATCACACAGGAGGAGTCGGCGTGTTTCGAAAAGCCTAAGCCGCACACCACTCGTCGTTGTAACCCTGGCGGATGCAAGACACACTGGTTCATTGGGAGTTCTTTCACCTCGGTAAGCTATTTTACCGCGGTTGGCTAACCTCGGTTAGCTTTGTGCCTCGGTAAGTTCTTCTACCTCAGTAAGCTTTTGTTCCTTTGGAATTCTGTATTTTCCCAGATTAGTAGTGTACTTGCATTGCATCGACGGATCCACGGGGATCAAGGGGGACCAGTGACCCTCCCCCCCTTCCAATTCTACTCAGACTGATTATAAGATTTTAAATAGAAATGCATTATAGTTTTAATCCCGCTATATTATTTTTTTCACGGCATTTTGAGATAAATGGCGCTTTCTACAAAAACATTGACTGCACCTATATTCGGCGGTCATCCTCTATAAAGCCATCGTGGTCGAGCGGTTATCGTGCCTTAGAAACTTAAAGGCATAATGACCACTGAATGCAACGTTGTCTGGGGTATGAGGAGTTCAAGAGACCGACATTGTATATATTTGTAGGGACCTTAAAATTTACGACGGCGAAGAGTCAACAACGGCGCACACGTTGTATTTCACCGCGCGCTAAAAGCAAAATGTGGTAGCGCGCTGTCCCTCCGCCTTTGCTATGCATTATAACGGCGACGTATGCGAGGTCATATCTCATGAATATTTATGTGTCAACAGTGTTCAGTGACTTGTGGTTATGGCGTGAAAGAGAGACTCGTGTTCTGTGGACGGCAGGGCGGCGATGCTTTACCCGACAGTCAATGCGAGAGTAGGTATCGCCCCAGGTCCACGCAGCGCTGTCGGGAAAAAAGATGTCAGGCCTCCTGGGTCACATCAGAATGGAGCAAGGTAACACGTGACCAAAACACGTGACACATTTCATAGCCGTAGCAAGGATTTTTCGAGAGGAAAGAGGGATGGGGAAAGGAGAGGTGTAAAATCTGGTTATTCTTGAATAACAAGGAACCCATTTTTGGTAACCACGGGACACTTCTTGTGACATTGCTCACACAAAACGGGGTGGGGGGGGGGGGGGGGGTGGTCGGGGCGGAGGTGCGCAGATCTTTTGTTGTCAGAAAATCAACGGCGCCGAAGGGAATTGGGTACGCGTGCCCTCTTGCACCTGAGCCTGTTGTCCCATCTCGACAAATCAATACCAGCTTCACAAATCGGCATGCGCAGGACTAGTGTTACTTAGAGCTGTGACAAATCAATCGGAGGCCTCATATATAGGACAGGTGGAGGGTGTGCGCAGGGTGGAGGGTGTGCGCAGGGTGGAGGGTGTGCGCAGGGTGGAGGGTGTGCGCAAGGTGGAGGGTGTGCGCAGGGTGGAGGGTTTGCGCAGGGTGGAGGGTGTGCGCAGGGTGGAGGGTGTGCGCAGGGTGGAGGGTGTGCGCAGGGTGGAGGGTGTGCGCAGGGTGGAGGGTGTGCGCAGGGTGGAGGGTGTGCGCAGGGTGGAGGGTGTGCGCAGGGTGGAGGGTGTGCGCAAGGTGGAGGGTTTGCGCAGGGTGGAGGGTGTGCGCAGGGTGGAGGGTGTGCGCAGGGTGGAGGGTGTGCGCAGGGTGGAGGGTGTGCGCAGGGTGGAGAGTGTGCGCAGGGTAGGCGC
This sequence comes from Nematostella vectensis, assembly GCF_932526225.1. Taxonomy (NCBI): domain Eukaryota; kingdom Metazoa; phylum Cnidaria; class Anthozoa; order Actiniaria; family Edwardsiidae; genus Nematostella; species Nematostella vectensis. Next base: position 15,098,506 of record NC_064038.1, read on the forward strand.
GCACCCCAAAAAGGTCGTTTCTTATTAAGAAATGTTCAATGCTTTTTCCATATGACTGCGCCAATCCAACCCTGGATACACGCCTGTAGACCTTTAAGACTTAGAGCCGTGTAAGTGGTCATAGAAATCAATTCAACGCGCATTTTCTTGATATTTTAGTGCTCGGCAAACTGCGGTCAGGGCAAGCAGACACGGATCGTGTTCTGCACCAATGAGGTGCGCAATGTGCACCAGCAGGTGCCTATATACAACTGCAGGCACTCGCCACAACCCGAGAGCGAGAGGAACTGCACAATCAAGGAATGCGCGCCGGAGTGGTTCGTCACAAGCTGGCAAAAGGTAAAAACACACAGGGAGACCACCGGCGCAGGGTTCTTGGGGGTTGTCCATCACATTGACAAATTTATGCATGGTATTGTCTGAAACAATCGAGGCCATTGAAGCGAATAAAAGAACCATGTAAACCATTGTATACATTTGGACTAGTATGGTGTTCTTTGGTTGTACTTTCGCATACCCAAATAAGGGAACAGAATTCTGAAGAGATTTTAAAATCATTATTAATATTATCGTTAATTTTAAATCACCGATGCACGACGTTGTTGTCTGATTGCAGTGGTTTTGTTTTGTCCCATTTAGAGTCTTTTGTGCTAGCCTGCGTAGTAAGTATAGCCTGTGTAACAAGTAAAGTCTGCGTAGCACGTATAACCAGCATAGAAATTATAACCTGCGAAGAAAGCACGCACGCGCCTGGGAAGAAGGAGAAATTTAATTCCCCCCTTTTTTTATTCTCTTTTTACAACTTCAAGCGTAGCCAAATCGCTTTTCCTTAAAGCCGCATTGTTATCAGTTTACTTCCGGTCGATAACGTAACAATTTTCGATTTTTTTTTTACGGGAAACGCGAAAAATGTTTCAAAATATTGAAAGCAGTGTGTTTATTGGGAGTTTCTTTGAGGATGTGATTGATAATTAAGAGCGGATGGCCTGTTAAATATCTCGGATTCTAATAGATTCTTTTGTCTTTTAACCGTTGAGGTTTCCGCCCGACCTCCGGAAGTTAACTGGTGACAATGCTGCTTTAACACTTTGCGCTAAGTAAGACAGGCGACAGTGCTGAATAACGTATGCGCACGCGCGTGCTCTGGCGAAAAGCACAATCGTAGTGTTGAATCGTTCGAGTAAAGGTACGAAAGGCTGACTTCAGTTGCTGTTTTGACTAAATGTACAGCGTTAAAACCATACTGTACAAAAAATGAAAAAATGACAGATTTGTGTGATAACGAGGGAGTCATAAAGAAAATTATAGCCTTATGTTTGGTCTAGTTTTCTTAGCATTCGCCAAAATGTGACAGTTCGCCGGTAAAAAGCCGCCATTTTAAAACAAAAAGGCTGGTTTAACCGCGCGGTACTGGAACTAGTCTTGCGTTTTTCAGCACTGGCAAGACAGGCTAGGTGCGTGCGACTGCACCTCATGTCAATAGCAAACTATGTTTATGTCCTCCCTGTCACTTCTCCAGTGTTCTACAACTTGCGGTGGTGGGAGTCAACACCGGATAGTCATGTGTCTAAATGACCAGGGAAAACGGGTCGGCGGCTGCGAAGTCTCGAAGAAACCGCTTCATTGGCAAAGATGTAACACTCAGAACTGTCCGAGAAGTCGATGGAGAAGACCGGACAAGTCGAAGGATTCATGCAAGGATGAAAGCAAAGGCATGTGTATGATTGTGGTACAGGCGCGGTTCTGTACAATCAAGAGCTATCGAGAACGCTGCTGCGAGAGCTGTAAAAACCTATGATGGAGCCTTGTTTAAAAGAGCGTGAGAAAAACGATACCTCCCAAGATTGAATACGGGGATGTCACGCTGTACGTTTAATGATCAAGAGTAAGGAACTTAGATAATTATACGTTTATATATATACGTTAAATTACAGTCCCAGATTTCTTCCTGGGAGAACTAGATTACTCCAGAGTGCTCGCCCTGGAATTTTTTTCCAAGCACAGAAAAAATAAAAACGAAAATTTTTTATTTACCTCTTGGGAATTGGTACTAAAATACATCACATACCGGTCAAATGCCCTTCTCCTTGAATCACACAACTCGATCGTCATATTGTGTTGTTTTTAATGGAATGGAACATGACATATTTTAGAACCAGTAGTACCAAATTATTGGGAGAAAGACGCCCATCCCCTTCCCTGAGAGAAGCTGCTACGAGCACCGTGAAAAGCGCTTAGTTAACCCTGCTATATGGGTCCCACTCAAGAGTGAACCCTGCTATATGGGCCCCACTTAAGAGTAAACCCTGCTATATGGGCCCCACTCTAGAGTGAACCCTATTATATGGGTCCCACTTAAGAGTGAACCCTGCTATATGGGCCCTACTTAAGAGTGAACCCTGCTATATGGGCCCCACTCAAGAGTGAACCCTATTATATGGGTCCCACTTAAGAGTGAACCCTGCTATATGGGCCCCACTCAAGAGTGAACCCTATTATATGGGCCCCACTTAAGAGTGAACCCTGCTATATGGGCCCCACTTAAGAGTGAACCCTGCTATATGGGCCCAACTTAAGAGTGAACCCTGCTATATGGGCACCACTCAAGAGTGAACCCTGCTATATGGGCCCCACTTAAGAGTGAACCCTGCTATATGGGCCCAACTTAAGAGTGAACCCTGCTATATGGGCACCACTCAAGAGTGAACCCTGCTATATGGGCCCCACTCAAGAGTGAACCCTGCTATATGGGCCCCACTCAAGAGTGAACCCTGCTATATGTGCCCCACTTAAGAGTGAACCCTGCTATATGGGGAAATCGAAAATACCGGCTTTTGACAACTTAAAGAAAGAATGCCAAGAGGGGGAATGGAGAAGAGGGGGGAGGGGAGGGAAGGGAAGGGCTGTCCTTACCTAGGCACGTGCCTACCACGTGCAGCCTTCTGTTGCTAGCCGGCATTTGTGGATTATTCGGAAATGTTTTGTTTTCGAATATTGGGAATCCTGTGAGGGTGCGAAGATACAAAAAAAAAATGTTTCTTCGAACTCTCGCCACAACACAATTCGGCCCTCGTGCACGCCAAAGGATTCCCGATATTCCAAAACAAAACATTTCCGAATAAGTCGGTTAGATGGCTACATCTTGTTGTTAAAGGAAGAGCATCCATAATATGAGTTTGTGGATAACAAACATATGGTGAGGCTTATAAACATTATAAATCTATATACACACAGATAGAAACTATGTATGCGCGAGAGGATCAACCCTAATATGTATTACTGCAGCATGACGTCAATGACAGAGCAATGTATTACAAGACGAAGTATCTAGAAAGTTGCCTATCTTAGGGCCCCCAAATGGTCTTTGGCGAGCACTTACGAGCAACCCGTTTTTTATGCGAGACCGAGCATTTTTAGGCGAAAAAAAAAATGCGCGAGCATGCGAGCACGGCGGAAAAAAATTGCGCGAACATGCGAGCGTTAGCCGAACTGCGAGCACATGGAAATTTCGGGGGACCATTCGGGGGCCCTTATTTTGAAGGCAAAGAGCTGTCATATGGTGGTGGGAACATGTAAACACAGTGAAATGTACCCTCTCTACACACTGGACCTATATTAATACTATATATTACCAATAAGAACATTATATTATATTACAACATATTTTGGTTTTGTACTTATAATTATATGACAGGGAGGAAAGTTAAAAGATGTATATTAAAAGTAGTTGTTTTTATTGTACACTCAATGTTGTCTTTACTACCGCCTATGTCTTCGCCATACCTTTGCCCAAATCGAATCACCGTGAAGGCAGAATTGGCAAGCGAAATTTATCTTTGCCCAAATCAAACGAATGATCGCGAAAAGCCGATCGCACTACAGTGGAACCACAACACAGACACCTTTGGGTCTGCTTTTATAATGGGTTGTGGGCCTGATAGGAAATTGGGAGAAATGTGGGGGATATTTTGAGAAATGTGGGGAGAATTGGGAGGAATGTGGGGAGAGTTGGGAGAAATGTGGGGAGAATTGGGAGGAATGTGGAGCTTAAGTGTCCTCGAGCACGACGAGGCACAGGAAGTCCGAAATAAAAGAACTGTTGTGTAGAGGGGAAGCTCAGTCAGTTAAAGCACCCCACCACCACCACCACCAGAATTGAAAAAAGCTTAATCTCGTAAAACCTCACTCATATTAACAATTTCCTGTGTCTAGATTTTTCTACTGCAAGTCTAAAGCAAGGTGCGGGAAACCTGAATTATTTAGAAACATTCAAACACAATCTTCTTTCATATAGAATGAATAATGAATCAAAACCTCACGATATTTATTATCACGCATCGGGGTAGTAGCTCGAATTACACAACGTAACTTGACCGGGTTATCTAACAAAATACGTTCCTATCGCCCTTGTAAAATCCCCGTTCATTCAATCATGCTAAGCGGTAAATCTGATAGGCGCATGCTCAGTTACACAGGCCTGTGTTGCAGCAGTTGATGATCTTACATGGATGTTCTTTTCCTGCGCAGAACTCGTGACATGGTGCGGCCTGTGCGCATGTGTGCCTAAAGAGGGTCGTTGCCTCCTGAGGGGTTTCCTTGACTATCATACAGTAATACCGGCCTCACACTCAACAACTTTTTGCTTGGCCACTGGTGACACTTCAAACAAAGCCCTGAAATTTTATATTTTATATCTGATATTAGACGTACTTTTTTATTTTATTCAAATATAGTCTTTCAAAGATACAGATACTAAACATGTTTTCAGACTTGAGTATGACATCGAACTTCATTTCCTATTCTTTTTTCCACTTAAAATTGGAAGACAAATTATTCGAAGAAATATTGAAAAAAAAATTTCATTTAGCAATTTTATAGCTTTCCCAATAAGCCGATGGAAATGGATGCTTTATCGCACTTTGACCATGACTAGAAGGACATGGTTTAGAAACCCGGCGCACTCCAAAGAACATAAACAATAGGCGCTCTCTGATGTGGAACAATCCTCTGACGTGATCACGAACGTGCACAATGTCCAGTCAATCTAGTGTTTAACCTAGAAGTAAATGCAACACAAGTAATTTCGGTCTTAAATGATAGAGAGAATCCCCTCATTAACTTCCCAAAAGTTCTCCAAAGTTTTCGTGGGGGAACATCTCCAAATTTTCGACCAATTTTTCGCCATTTTACCACAGGGTAACCAATTGTCACACTTTATTAAATAGATACTAACTGAGATTGCACAGTAATTATATCGATTGAATATATGAATATTTGATACAAAATTTGAATGAACTTTTCCAAAAACAAACTTCCTTATTGCACATCATTTTTTCTTTCTCTTCTCCACAGGGTACCCAACAACAATAAGATTACGACACTAACCTTCGCTGTTTTTCGACCGGGGTCCGTAGCGCTACCTGACATATAGAGACGTGACATATAGGGACGTTCCTCAAAATTACCTACACGAACGCAAATATCAAGCAACTGAGCGCCTGACTTATAGGGGCGTTAGGAATACGAGTCCGTGGTAAACAAGGGGGAACACAATGACCAATTTAGTCTTTGTGGGAGGGTAGGGTGGGTGACAAAAGTACACATGACCTATACGGACGCTCATAACAAGCAACTAAGCGCCTGACTTATAGGGGCGTTAGGAATACGAGTCCGTGGGAGACAAGGGGAACCACACGAAAACGAAAAAAATATGAAATCATGTTTTTACTTACCTGCGAAGGTTACATCCAAATAGACAGTGGGACAATACCAAAGCGGGAAAATTATCATAGGATACAGCGACCTTGAGAACTCAACCATAGCACGCAAAAATGCAAAATCTATGATACATTGCAGTGGTTAATAGTTAACCTGAGAAGTGAAACCAACACACTTCGATCACAGTCTATCGAGGACGCGAGTTTGAACTGTTCAGTCAAGTCAAGCAAGCGTTAGCGTTTGCTGTTTTAATGTTTCAATGGGCATTACCTTTTTTTTTATTTTGCATGGCAAAGTGTGTCTCAGCCTCTATCAAATTCAAGACAGAAAGGTGTTTTTGTTATTATTGCTTTTTACACGACAGGGTACCCTGTGGCAAAATTTAAAAAGAAAGCCAAATTTAAACAATGTTCCCCCAAGAGAACTTTGGAGAACTTTTGGGATGTTGTAAAGAATGTTTTTTTTTTTTTTGGCAAGGCTATAGATTTGGGTAGATTAACTAAGAGCCGTGTATATTTTTTGTGCAGAGTGCTGCTACAATTCAATAGTGAGTAGAGCTCGATCAAACAAACTCGGTGAGCTTTCACGGCAAATATATAATATACTGAATTTTTTTTCTAAAGATCGAAGTGCGCTATTGATTCAAATAACAACGGTTCTTCGTTGACTCCATATAATCTCTTGTACTTTACACTGGACATTGTCAAATAACGTCTCTTTGAAGTTCGCCGGGTTTCCCAACCTGTCCATTCTACTAACTATGTTTTGACAAAATACCAATATCAATGACAAATGGCGGCTATCAGAGACCCTTTAAAATAGCTTTAATTGTTTTCAGAACATAATCTTTATGTTTCAACAATCCAAATTTTAAAACAGCTACGTTTCTTGCATTTTTAACTCAATTTTAGGAAATAATGATTAACCACGCTCAACTAAACGTGAGGTAATTCGGCAACCAAATAAAACGCTAATAGCTGTTGTAATAAGGTCATAGCTGTTGTAATAACTGAGTATAGACTTTAAAAAAATAATTTGAACTGTACAGCATATACTTAGCGCAAGAAACGCGACGATGCTTTTCATAGCTATTCTAATAACTAGTATAGATGCACTAGATAAAATAGATTTGTTCAACACAACTTGAGCATGGCACATGCGAGAAAGATTTCAGAGCTCTTGAAAGGTCTGTTAGAAACGCGCCCTCAAAAAGACTCACCAAAAGACGCACAAACTGAGCTCGAAAAACGCGACGAGGCTTTTCATAACAAGCGAGGGTGAACCCGCCTTTAAAAGAGAACTACCCTTGTACAGCACGAACTAAGCACGTGAATTGCTTCCAGCTTTTCACGACTGTTGTGAGGATCAGTGTGAACTCACCCTGTGCAATGCACATGCTAAGCACGACAAACGCGACGAGAGTGTTCATAGCTATTTTACGAAAACTGCTTCTCGCTTCTTTGCAGTAACACGTTCTCGAAAAAACTGAAAAGAATAGTTTAACAACCGGCAATGTGTCCCTCCACAGCCACCTTATTGTTTTTTAATAAACGATACAGTGGGGTTTGGATTATACCTAATCTGTCATTTGTTTTCAAACGCCTGTGATAGTCTTCGCCATAACTTTGCTGAAATCAAATCATCATGAAGGCAGAGTTCGCAAAGGTAATAAATTTGCCGAATTCGAACGAATGAACGCAAAAAAAGAAGAACCTAGTAGTACCACAGTAGAACCTCAAACACAGACACCTTTGGGTCTTTGCGCCAGTTCAATAATAGGGTGTACTGATAAGAAATATGGGGAACATTGGGAGAAACGTTGTGAGAGTTGGGAGAAATGTGGGGCGAACTTGGAGAATTGTCTAAATTTTTCAATTGCAAGTTTGAAACAAGCTTGCGCGGACAACCTGTATTTAGAAACATTAAAACGCAGTCTTCTTTTAAGAAAATTTCGTACAGAATTTGAATATAGAATCAAAACCTCACGATACACACTGAATCCCCGTTTATTTAATCACAATTGACATGCTCAGCGGTCCCTATGAAGGCGCATGCTCAGTTACACAGGTCTGTATTGCAGCAGTTCATGGTCTCACATGGATGTTCTTTTCCTACGCAGAACTCGTGACAGGGTACGGCCTGTGCGCATGTGTGCCTGAAGTAGGTCGCTGCCTTCTGTCCTTTGGGCGCTAAAGGGGTTTCCTCGACTGTCATACAGTAATAGCCCGCCTCACACTCGACAACTTTTTGCTTGGCCAAGCACTCTTCCATAGAAGCCGACGCTGGGCACTCGTGACACTTCAAACAAAACCCTGAAATTTTATGTTTGTCTGATTTTAGGCATACTTTTTCATTGATCATATTTTTTTAAAGATACAGACAGTAGCGAAAACTTGTGTTTAGACATCGTTATGGCATCGAACGTTCATTTCGTTATATCCCACTTTAAAGAGCCCTTGTGAGCCAAACCTTTGATATTGTTTTCATTTAAAATTAAAGACAACTAATTTGAACAAATTTAGAAATAACTAACTTTATTCTATATTTATGCTTTATGTTATAGGTTCCCCTAATAAGCCCATGGAAATAGATGCTTCCTTGCGCTTGGTATCTTGCTACAATGACAAAATGGCGACATACAGAGACCTTATTAAAAACACATATAGCAGACATAATTGTTATTTTATTTAACAATCCAACTTTTAACAGCTACGTTTCTTGCATTTTTTAATAAGCTTTGAGAATAAGTAAACAGGCTCAACTAAAAGCGGGGGAATTCAAGAAAAAAAGTTGTGTGTGGGAGTATTATCGCAAAAAGAGTTTTAACTCACTCGTTTTTACGTCACTGCGTTTTACCGCAGGATAAAATATAACGTGTCTGCTTGCTGCATGCAAAGTCCAAGCCTTTTTTTGCCGCAATAAAAAATCATTCTCGTTCCTAGAGCCCGTGACTCTTTTGATAGCCAGCAGGTTCCCCTGTTTTGATCAATATGGTGTGTCCTAGATACTGACCCTATATTCAACTCAACCTAACCATATTGATGGCTTCATAAACTACTAACTTCCTTTTTGACAGAAGGCCACAAAACACCGCGGGCTCTAAGAACGAGATGGAAGAATTACTTGAATCAAAATCACACTTCAATGGCTTCGGGAATAATACGTGATTGATCAGAGGACCTAGGAACAAACCCATTCGTCGCAATACAAGCTGTTTTGTCGGGTGGAAAAAAAGGCACTCTCCTGCATTTTGCAATAATATTAATAATAGTAAATTAAGCATTTTTCTTGCTCGTTTAATCTCCCCGCTTTGAGTGATGGGTGCCTAATGTAATACAAGCGAGCGATGTGGTTTTAGTAATAAAAATTCGACATGGCTTAGTTTAAGGAATTTAAGCGAAACAAAAAAGGTTTGATGCATTGAAAAAAATAGTTTATTTGAAAAGTCTCAATTTTTTATTTTTCGTCCTAGCATAATTGCACTATTGTTTTCGGGAACAAAAAAAAATAATTCCCAAACCTTACTTCTAACCTTTTTATTTCCCAGATTATTACAGAAAACACTAAAACAATGTTTAGAAAATGAAATAGAAGATGTTTAGAAACGTTTTCTTCTCAAAAAGCGAGAGTTGGTTAAGTTTAAATTCCCAAAGAAAGTCCATTTTGTTTCTTAGCAACGTTACGTTTTTCTTTTTTTACAAATTGCATATGAGTGGCCCGGCAACCTTCAAAGTGATGAAGAGGTAGAAACCATGGAACGTTTCTTCACTCTATCTATTTTAAATACTTTTAATAAATTTACAATAATTGAATTCGTATTTGCTATCAATAGCCTGAGTGTAAGCGTTGGAGTTTAATATTCGGCAAGAATACCCTGAGCTCGGAGTTGGCCGTAATGTTTGGAAATACGGACGCGGAGAGGGGGGGGGGGGGGGGGGGCGACAGCTCTAATGCCTGCAAGTTGGCTTATGCGCCAAAGACAAAGCTCGCGACTTAAATCGGGTTAATGCGGGTTAATGCGACTTAATGCAGGCTTTCTTCTCTAAAAGTATGATCTTTCCCTTTTTGAAAGGGGCGAGCCTTCTTGAATTTTCTTCGATCAATTTGCTAGCTGTTGGCTTGGCACAAAAATGGCAGCTTGGGTCGCTCAACAAAACTTTGTAATATAAACTCGAATTCAAATTGACAGCACATACTCAGCGCAAGAAACGCGACGAAGGTTTTCATAGCTGTTGTAATAAATAGTATAGACGCGCCTTTAAGATAGATTTGTTAAACACATGCGAGGAAGTTTTTCATAGCTGTTAAAAGGTCAAGTAGAGATGCGCCTTTAAAAAGACTTACCAAAAAGACGCACAAACGAAAAACGCGACTAGGCTTTTTATAATAAGCTAGTGTAAACGCACCTTTAAAAAAGATTTATATTGTTCAATACATACTATAAGCCCGTCAATTTCTTCGAGCTTTTCACGACTGTTGTAATGATCAGTGTGAACTCACCTTGTGCAATGCACATGCTAAGCACGACAAACGCGACGAGAGTATTCATAGCTGTTGTACGAAGACTGCTTTTCGCTTCTTTGCAGTAACACGTTCTCGAAAGACTGAGAGGAATGAGTGGTCTTAACCATGGTTTAACGACCGGCAAGTTGTCCCTATTCAGCCAACTTATTGTTCATAAATCAACGATACAGTTGGGTTTGATTAGCCCTATTCTGTCATTTGTCTATTTCGCGCTTTTTTTGTTCTAATTGGCAAACTTTTGTTATCCCTTTCCCCTGTATTTCTTGTATAACTATTTAAAACACGAGAAGAAGTGTTTTTGTGGATCTAAAATCCTTGGATTGCATTCCACCTGCTTTCTTCTACAATCGGCGTATCTAAGGCCAGTGTCCAGGAATAGTCGACGTGACGACGGGATGGCCCGCTACTTCGATAAGAGTCACTTTACTGGCTATTATAATACCTTGTTGCCTAAGAGGTCTTAGTGAAAACACACAGTATAAAAGCCTCTGCCCTCAAGCATGTTTTTATTCATTCAATTAGTGATTCTTTTATTTGATATTTAAGACACCACTTTTGTTGCTATGTTACTTACAACTGTACAATAGCGAGTCGTTGGGGGGGGGACCGGGTCCGTTCATAGACGAGACTCGCCCCCCCCCCCCCCTCCCCCCCGAGCCTCCCAGCCCCATTTTAGGCTTGGGAGGAGCGCTGGGCCCCTTCGACCCCACCAGCCCCATTTCAGGCTTGGGGTGGCGCGCCGCGCCCCTCCGAGCCCCCCAGCCCCGTTTCAGGCTTGGGAGGCGCGCCGCGCCCCGTCGACCCCCCCAGCCCCACTCCAGGCTTGGGAGGCGCGCCGCGCCACGCCGACCCCCCAGCCCCACTTCAGGCCTGGGAGGTGTTCGGCGCCCCTGCCGACCTCCCCAGCCCCGTTTGAGGCTTGGGAGGCGCCCCGCCGACCCCCCCAACCCCACTTCAGGCTTGGGAGGCGCGCCGCGCCCCGCCGACCCCCCCAGCCCCACTTCAGGCTTGGGAGGTGTTCCGCTCCCCGCCGACCCCCCCAGCCTGCCGGAACGGCAATTCAGGCGGGTAAGGGACTGGGTGGTTTCATAGAACGGGCTACGAGCCCCCCAGCCCCGTCTCATGCAGATGAGGCCCCGCGTAGATAAATAATTAGCAATCATCAATCTACGTCGGGCAGGGTTCGCGTAGATAAATAATTAGCAATCATCAATCTACGTCGGGCGGGTTTCGCGTAGATAAATAATTAGCAATCATCAATCTACGTCGGGCGGGGTTCGCGTAGATAAATAATTAGCAATCATCAATCTACGGCAGGACCGGGGCCTTTCATAGAAACGAGAGGGACCCGCGCCCTCTCGCCCCCCCAGCCCGTTCTCCGTTGTTTTTTGTATGCCTAGCACTTCGCGGCATGCCCAACGCCAGCGCTTGCCGTTCCGGCGGCGGTATACCGTCTGGGGGCCTCGTGGGAGAGGGGTCGCTTAAAGCGTTTGCTTTTCAGCCTGCTAAAAAAGCGCCTAGCTTTAGGCGCTTTTTTAGGCGCCGCGCAAAGCGCTGGGGGTGGCAGTCAATAATAAATGTCAGTCCAAAATGAAAATGGACTAGTCAAAAATGAAACCAAACCAGTCCATATTCGTTTTTAACTAGTTTAAGTAGTGGGGTTAGGGTTAGTTTAAGTAGTGGGGTTAGGGTTAGTTTAAGTAGTGGGGCTAGGGTTAGTTTAAGTAGTAGGGTTAGGGTTAGTTTAAGTAGTGGGGTTAGGGTTAGTTTAAATAGTAGGATTAGGGTTAGTTTAAGTAGTAGGGTTAGGGTTAGTTTAAGTAGTGGGGTTAGGGTTAGTTTAAATAGTAGGATTAGGGTTAGTTTAAGTAGTAGGGTTAGGGTTAGTTTAAGTAGTGGGGTTAGGGTTAGTTTAAGTAGGAGGGTTAGGGTTAGTTTAAGTAGGGGGGTTAGGGTTAGTTTAAGTAGTGGGGCTAGGGTTAGTTTAAGTAGTAGGGTTAGGGTTAGTTTAAATAGTAGGATTAGGGCTAGTTTAAGTAGTAGGGTTAGGGTTATTTGAAGTAAAAAAATAGAACTAGCGACTAACAAAGGCGACGAAAACAAACACAATTTGATGACATCAGCTTTAATCGTTGTGAATACAGAAATCTAATAATAAGTGGTACTGTCGTTCTACTCATTCATACAGCCATTACAGTCATGTGGGTTATTGAAGGTGCGCCATCTTTGACGCTCTCGTAAGGGAGACCTCTGTGGTATAGTCAAAGACTATGTTCGGCTGGACATTTTTGTTCAATCTATTCAGGGAAATTAATGAATCAATCACACCAAATTTAGTGACAATTCTTGCATTGTCATTTGCTTTCTCTATTATCTTAGCAAGAAGGGAGTTTGGATAGCATTCGAAGGATGAAGTGCGGAAGAGGTTACTGCAGGTGGTTAAAGGTCGGCCATGCAAACACATGCGGCCAGAGGTGCATGGACACCTCTGCCTCCAAAGGCTCCGTAAGGGCAGCCCCCTTCCCGTGCCGTTCAGGATCTGCGGCATAGGGACGCAGTCGGAGACGCGGTTGTGCCGCCCCTGCGGAGCGAATCGTGTAGGGCAGAGGATGCTCGGCACCAAGAGGCGCGCTCGGGACTGGTTCGCACTCGTCCTGTCTGATATCGCGGCCCGCGATACGGGCAATTAGAGACTGGGTGGCACAAGGCATACCCAAACACTCGCCCCGCCGGCTGCGATACGGGCAATTAGAGACTGGGTGGCACAGGGCATACCCAAACACTCGTCCTGTCTGGCACCGCAGCCCGCGATACGGGCAATTAGAGACTGGGTGGCACAAGGCATACCCAAACATGGACGCCTACATAAAGGAGGTTCTTAATAGCATGCCTGACAAAGAGGCGCCTGCCGTACTAGCAGGGCTGGTCCAGAACATCCTGGACGAGAACATCCCCGACGATGTCAAACACAAGCTGCTTAAGCCGCTCGTACCGGCGAAAGCGTGGACAGAGGAAGTCTGGCGCGAGTTCGACCCTTTGCTGGAGTCAAAGGGCCCAGAGGGCTAAGACCCCGAGAAGTACTATTCTCTCTTCGTCGGCGGCGCCCATCTTCGGTTCCCAAGCGTGGATGCCACTCTTCGGGGCCAAGACATAAGCGCCGGTGTTTACCAGGAGATACGAGACCTCGGTGGAGCAGGTGTCATTGCTCTAAAGCCGGTTATGCGGGGGCCTGATATTAATGACGATGGCTCGGTGTGGTGGGTCTCGCACGAGCGAGAGTCTATGCGGGCAAACGCAGTGTTGCCACCGGTGCTTGAGATGGTAGACCCCGACCGGCGTTACAGACTCTTTACGGTCGTTGGTAAGGCCCCTGCAGAGCCATTGGCGCCAATCACAGAGGAGGAAGGGCGCTCGGAGCACAAGATTGGTGGGTCATTAGTCAAAAGAGGGGGCCAAATTGCAGTCGGCACCCTGGAAGGCATCGATGCGGGTATTTGGGAGAAAGGACGAGAGTACCTCGTCTACGTGAGATACGAGCTTCGCCCTTTACCTGAGCAAAATGGTGAGCCTTGGCCAATGTTTATGCGAGAGGGAGGTGACACCTTCGCTAACTGTGTTGTGAGTTATGTTGCCGACTTCTTGAGGAACTGCGGCACCTCGCGCTCCCTCGGTCTAACCAAGACACGAGGCAGGATCCTCGAGCGATTTGACAAGAAGCTGGGCACTACGGGATGCACCAAAGAAAACCTCTTTGAGATGGAAAAGAAGCTCGAGGTAAAGCTGGTAGTAAACTCGGGGAAGTACAAGACTAAGGCGAGGGTCACTATCCCTTGCCACAATAACCACGCCTGGGCGGAGTTTCCGACCGAACCACCTGCGATCACGAGCGTCCACGGCCTAGACTTCGAGGCTGAGGGGGAGCTTCGTTCGTTATGTCAGGAGAAGGCAGCGCTTCGCGCTACCAGTGCCGCCACAAAAACGCGCGAGGCAAAAGTGCGAGAGGTGCTCATTCGCTTTATAAACAGGGAGATCCCCAGAAGCACGAGGATCTGGCTGTGCGGGCGAGTTATAGTCACGCACGAAGGCAAACTGTACCGATCTGGACAGGACGGAGCGGCTATCGACAGGGCGTTTACAGACGAGACAGGACATGATCCTCAATGGCTCCCTGATGATCACCCAGCCTACCAAGGGTACACCGAAGCTACGCACTCGATGGGCGGCGCAATAGGGTATCGATTCAAGAGGTGCCAACGCCTCTTAAATACATGGACGTCTTGCGAGCGGCGCAGGTTAGTCCAAAGTGTGGAATAGCAAGGAAAACTTAGGGGCGCAGCCTCATGCGCACATCGACATGCGTGCGGCGTACCTAGGATGCGAGGACAGTGTCTCCAGGCGGCGCCTCGGACGCCATTGATTTGGTACGGAAATACGGCTTCCCTACCAACGTGTATCGTATCGCGGATGTTGTGGGACGGCCATTGAGCGAGGTTCTTCAACTAACCGGGGCCATTCAGCTGACCGAGTGGGAGTTCTCTGCGGCCTGCCACCCCTACACTTCCGGGAGGGTAGGGCAGCACTTGGAACAAAACGAGGGCTGGATCACCACGCCAGAGCTCAAGGACCTGTTAGACTCGGGTGACCTCGTCATGGCCACGGCGAGGGAGGTGTTGTATAGCGTCGGAAAAAAGGGCTCCATCAAGTTCTCCCACTCCATCGCGTGCCATCCCGGCGGCGAAGACTCGCAGTATCCTGAGGGTCGAGATCTCGCTGTCCGTTTCGTAGGCAAGTGCCCTCGCCATGGCGACGAGTCCTCGATCGTAGTCCGCGACCGTGAAGAACCCGCGTAACTGACAAACCTCCTTGCGGGCACCGACCACTTACTTAACTTCGAGCATGCCGACGGGGCTCATCTGATCCAATACAAAGACGGTGTCCGACGCTCACAATGGTATCATATCAGGGCCTTCGTCTTGGCGTACACAAACATAGCGTTGCGACGCATGTTGAGGCGGATTCCTCGCGAGGACGTCCTCCGAGTGTGCACAGATGCCATATACGCAAAGGCGGTGCCCAGTGGTGTAAAGCTCGTGGAGCGAAATCCGAGGTACGGAGAGTAGCGCCACAAGAAGCTTCGGTACCAGTGGCGACCCGAAGCGGCTTGCGGTCCGAAGTAGTCGGGGAGCTTGGCCAAGGAGCCAAGCACTGCGCCGAGTCTGCCGTGCGATCTTGTGGCCGCAACCTCTGCAAAGATATATCTAGCCGGCCAAGGAGGATCGGGTAAGACCGAGTGGATGGTGAGCATGTTCCTCAGCCGCAACGTTGTGGTGCTCACCCCCGAGAACGACCTCGCCAACGACCATCGCAACAACCCATGCCTCGCGGTGAAGGCTCAAACCTACCACCACTTCCTCTGCATACCAGCGGAGAAGCCGATAGAGGATGGAGACCTTCCGAGCTGGGGCACAAACTCGACCATCTCGCAGAAGTAATCATCATTGACGATTGCTGTAAGGTACAAACTAAAGTGCTACGCGCCATCCTAGAGTATCTCGCCACGCGGCCGTGTCAGGAAGTGTGTTGTGGCGACTATGGGCAGGTCACGCCCTGGAGAGATAAAGAGGGGCCCCACGATATGCTCGAGGAGTGGGCACAAGGGAACATCCGCTGGTTCGAGTCCGACTACCGCTGAATGTGTGAAGACTGCGGAAAGCCGTACAGTACTTGCGACTGCGGCTCTGCCGCGCCCTCCTCCAGGCTCCACGATATAAAGGACCGGATTTGGTGTCGACCAGATTCCCAACAGCTTGAGGTGTTTCGAGAGGAGTGGGGTGGGTTAGCGTTCGACGCGGCGATCGAGCAGGCCCACCCAAGCGATATGTGGGTGTGATCGACCAACAAGATGGGGGCTCTTGTTCAGCAGCGATTGATAGAGCACCACAGTAAAAACTACCCCCGATTGCCAGCAACCATCCGCTTTGACTCAGATCCTAGCGTCGCGCATCGTTATCGCAAGCAAGGGCGGCCAGTGCCCGTGCCAGGCGGTGAGAAGGTCGACGCGTACAAAGGCACGGTAGTCGAGGTTCCTCTCGACGCGGTCCTTAACGGGCTTCCCCTCAAGTGGAAATACGCGGGTTGGGGGACAGTCCACCGGGTGCAGGGCAAGACTATCCAGACTCCAAGACGTCTGTTTATCATAGACCACAGCTTAGAGGGCTGGATCACGAATGCTGTATTCACCGGCATCTCCCGCGTGCGGCGCGCCGACCAGATAGTCCGCGTGATCCCCCCCGATAACACCCGCGGTGCCTTGGCTCCCACAGAACTGCATGCTACGCCCAGTGAAGAGCTCATTACAGCGCGAATCAAGCGATACGCTGTAGACGACAGGCAAAAGGGTCGCACAAAGTACACGGTATCGCACCACGTTCTAACGATAGACCATGTACTCGGCATGATTGCTGACGCGGAAAAGAAGTGCACGGTCTGTGGCACTCAGCTTCTGCTTCAGGGATACAAAAAGAGCCATCCCCAATGCTTCCGTATCGACCGGCTGGATGACAGCCAGGCTCCACTACGAGTGGAATGGCAGACTCACGTGCCTTAGCTGCAATAGAAGGCACAAGCGCTGATCACGCAACGCACAACTGCGAACGCGTGAAGCCGTGCTTAGAGTACGCCGTGTAATACAACACTGGCTGTCCGGGCTCCATAACCCTCTTGAGTATTGGGTATGCCTTGCTTGTCCACCACGGGTCCGTCGCTCGCTGTCGGCCCCTGTCCTGGAGGTCTTCCTGGTTTACGGCGATGTACACCTCCGTTCCGACCTCTAAGGGGGCTTTTTGGCTTTGAGAGGCACGCGCCTCAGCTTTATGGCGTCTTTAGGCGCAAAGCCAGTCATGCGAGTCTTTGTTGCGTTTATGTCCGAGACGACGATTGGCAAAGCGGTAACCCACTTGCGGTTTGTTTCGCCGGATGCAAGCTCCTTCGAGTACTGCGCACGAAATAGGCGCTGTGCCAGCCAGCGATGGAAAGACTCGGCGAAAGCTTGGCTCCTGTGGTGTCCTGGCTCAGCCCGTCGGACCTCCACCCCGTGGTCCGTTAGGAGCTTTGTCGTAGCACCCTTGAACTCCGTGCCGTAATCAACCATGATTACTTTAGACCATGTGAGAGGTCCCTCTGCATAGATGTCAGCGAGTTTGCGGGAGACGACGGCCGCGCTCTTAGTCCTCAGTGGGCAGTCGGCTTTATATCGTGAAGCAACGTCAACGACAGTCAGGGCATACTTGTACCCGCAGTCGGTTGGCAAGAATAGCAGGTCCGACTGGTGGATACGGTTTGGTATCTGCTCCGAGAAGTGGGCGTAGGTAGTCATAGGGAGGGTCGTCTGTGTGTAGCTTCCGACGGGTTGCGAGCTTACCCACTTGCGCACTCCATCTATGGAGGCTGAGCCCTTGGGGAGTTTGGCATGCAGAGCGGTCACTCCCTGGAAGCCACCTCTGGCATAGTATATAGGACGAAGGAACGCATCGAGTTCTTCGTCGGACATGCGCTTCGCCGCTATTACGTGTCGGCAATGTACTGTAACAGGTGTATCAGTCTCCACCAGGCGGTTGCCGTCTGCTCGGGTAGTGCCGAGGCGGTCTTTCTGAGGTCGGTAGGCCCTCGGAGAACGACATTGGCGAATCTCTTAACGCACTCCCTGTCTGCGCGCCACAACTCGAGGCTTCGGTTAGCAACGTCACCAAAGCTACATAACCCACACATCGACGACACCTTCGGTGTTACTCGCTTAGCAGCGGCTGCTACCTCGTGCATAGCACTCCTGCTCTGCAATTATCTTATACGTATACGTATACGCGCAGTATGGAAAAAGGCCGCCTAGATGCAGCGCCGGAATAGCAAGACATTGTACGCCAACTCGGCGTTTTGCTGGGGATGTAGTAGTCGGACAGCTTAGGAGCCCGCATCGACTCCAGGGATTGTTTTGGCCAGGTCTGGTTGTAGAGTTTGAGCGCGTAGTCAGTGTCGGTGAAGTTTTGCTTTGCGAGGGCCCCTCTCTCGCGACTCTGCGCTTGCCAATCGAGGATTTTTTGTCGCCGCTGTTGGTAGCGTCCATAGTCTCGTTGGTATTTCTCAGCTAAGGCAGGGCTTTCATCGTTCGACAGGAACTTTGCGAGGTAGTTGCCACCAACGAATGCAGTCGCGTTTAGGACGGCGCCGCCAACCAAAATTGCGATGGAGGCCATCGAGTAGTGTGTACGTTTCACGTGCTGTGTTTACGTGAACACGAGCTCTTGTGTTTAAATGTCTGCTTACTCCATGGCTAACAGTCGAGATTTGCATAGTCCGGGAACGCGAAGCGCTGTCGCCGGAGCGGCAAGCGGTCGATCCTTGATCTGCTGTGCTTTAGCGGGCGGGGTCACGTCGTCGGCCACTACAAGTGGATTGTTAGCTCGCTGTTTGGCAGCTGGTGTACGAGTGAACGCGGCAGCTAGCTCCCGCCTACGTGTGTAGAGGCCGATCAATGACACTAAAAGACCAGCGACCCCGATAACCGAGCTGGCCGACCAAGCAGAGTTGCTTTCCGGGACTGGTGTGTGTGCCGAAGGCATCTTCGGCGCGCGCGCGCAAGCCCTCGTGTTCCTGCTGCTCGCTAGCGACCGGCGACTCAACGTGTTGCACAGCTTTCTTCTTCGCTCTGTTAAGTCGGTTCCACTTTGCCTTCCAGCTTCGACTCGTCCAGGGTGTTTAGGTCGGGTCGCGGGTGGCTCGGGGCTCGTGATTCTCTCCACCAACGCCGAAGGCGTACGTGCAGGTTCATGAGCAGTTTTTTGATGATGCTCATCATCAGCAGCTTGTTTGTCAGGTTCCGCTGACCCGTTTGCCGTTCCGGCAGGCTGAGCACTAGTACTTCTTTGAGGTCCCTCCATTTCTGGTGCAACTACTTGGTTGCTGAAAAAGTGGCAAGCTTTCAAACGAACGTCTACTCTGTGGTGGCAGACTCGCCAGTGTGCGTACCCTTCGGGGGACAAACCACTGGTGGGTCCGCGACTGCTACCTCGTGTTGACACCGCGTATCAGCGCTTGCCGTTCCGGCGGTGTTCACATGGCGTGCTACGTGTAACGCCCCGACGGCTAAAGCCCTCAAACGACCGCAGCTTAGAGACAGGCTTCCGCACAATGTGCGGAGTTCGTTGTTGATGATGTAGTCGGACACTAGGTCATTGTGGAGATCGACCACACTGTCTATCGGCTGCGCCATGCCTACTAGCTTGGTCGTAAGCTTCAGAAAGCTGTCTGCCAGGGCGTCTGTAGTCCGGCTGGCTAGAGCGGTCTCGTATCGCTTCTCGTACTTCTTCACCTCCTCGGCGCTCATGCGTTTGACGTCGTCGTGATTCAGGGCCTTGTCTACCATTTCTCTCGACTTCCCCGAGGCTACGAGAATCGCAAGTTTCTCCCTCGCGTCTGCTATCTCAGTTTGCTCACCTCCGGTAGCTGGCTGCGTCGAGCAGCCCAACGACTCGACGGCCGGGAGGCCGGCGGCGCCCCCCTCAAGAAGACTCTCAAAGTATTCGTCGCTCATCATGCACCCTAGGGTGCAACACGTGTGTTCCGCCTTGAGGGCGGTGTGATCGATGCGTATACGTATACGTATACGTATACGTATACGTGGGCGGTGGTTTACTGCGCTTACCCTTCAACTAGGGCGATGGTATAAGGGTGACGCAAGCAAAACTTCGAGAACTTTTTCGTCTTGAGGGCCTTCATGTACTCTTTCATCTTCTCTTCTGAGAGCTCCGCGCCGTAGTCATGCAGGCTAGCTTACATGTCCGCCTTGCCCGGGGTATAGAAGACCACCAGGGCCGCGATGTTCTCGCGGAACGGTTTCGTGATGCTGGTGAGCTGCTGCGTGATCACTCACACGCTAATACCCACGTGGCGCGCGCTGAACGCCAAGTTGACGAGCTGGTCAGAGCGCCTCTTTACGTCTTTCGAGGCCACACAGTCGTCGAGTATGATCAGAGTATTAGTGCCTTCGAAGACGGCGGATGCAAATCTCAGCAGTATGTCAATCTGACCCGCCTCAGGTGTGACGACAAACAGACGGTTGTCGCCTTCGCCGAAGCCGTCGTATGTTTTGTTGTAGACAAAGGTAGGGCACACGAGTACGATGTAGTCAAACTTGCCCCGGAAAGGGCCGAGCAGCCGGTCCACTATGAATTGGGTCTTCCCGCATGACGTCGGGCCCACGATGAGACCGTTAAATGGGATGTTTGTTTGTCTGTGCTCAGTATTGTATGGACTCTAGCTGTCCGTTCATAAGGTTCATTTGGGCGTCGGCAACACAAACACGTGAGAGTTTACGGTACCTGTGCCGCTTGCCGTGCGTTTTATCTCGAGATGCACACCGTCGCGGGTGTTGACCAATCGGAGACCGCCCCCATGGATAGCATTGTCGTCAGTCGTTCGAAGGTCGATCCACAGAGCAAACTTGTTATCGCCATAGAACGACTCGCGGCTGACTGCCGGAGCGGCAGGCGCTCCGCTGTGCCCCCCCCCCCCCCTTCCGGGGAGGGGCGGACGAACCGCCTTTTCGCCTCCCTCCAGAAATCCGTGGGGCGTAGTCCCTGGCTGAAGACCTTGTTTGGCATGCCGTCGATTGTAACGCGAACTCTCTTGATGTCGGGGTACAAGAACTTCTCAGAGTCGCGAGCCCCTGCCGTGTATGACTCCACAAAGAGGAGCAACAGACCACTCATAGACCTTCGCGGCAGGTTGTCACTCTCGTTGATTATGTTGTCCGTCCTTTGCTAATCACGAAGGTCTTGTGGAGGTTCACTTGCTCGTAGAAGAACTTTGTGCCGTTTTGCTAGGCGGCGGCTGCAGACCGGGCGAGGTTGTCGTCCCTCAGGCTTTCGTATTCCAGCTCTAGATTTTTGATGCCGTAGGATAATTCGGCAGCATCGCTTCCGACTACTACCTGGTCAACCGTTGCGAGCGTGATCTCGAAGAGCAGCACCTCGGAGAGCGCCCTTGGGTACAGTACGCCGTGGTCCGTCAGCAGAGAATGGTCTAGCGGGATGGTGTACTTCGCCTCGTGGGCGGCGTTTAAAGCGTTCTCCTTGGCGTTACTAGTCGCTCTATCGCAAGCCTTGGAGCGAAGCGTGCGCATGTTTTCTGACTTGTATGCCCTGCTCCAGGCGGTCCTCTCTCTCGACCTTGGACAGGTAAAGCTCCTCATACGTCTTAAAGACATCGTAGCGGTTGGTTTCCTGGAGCGTTTCTCCTGCAAACGTGATATATATATATATATATATATATATATATATATATATATATATATATATATATATATATATATATATATATATATATATATATATATATATATATTCGTCTCTTCCGCCTCTTTCGCCTCCTCGTTCAGCATTCGCCAGCCTTCCCAATCCATGCCTTACGTTCCGGCAAGCGTCGGCGGAGACGTGCAAAGCTTCCGACTCCAGAAGATATGTGACACTCAGGCGGTTCTAGACAACGAGATAACGCATCATCGACAGGTGCGGAAAAAGTATAAGCGCGCCTTTGCCGTTACCCATGCTGTGTCTGTGGCATCCGGCATCGCTGCAGGGGCGCTTTCCAGCGCCGGCGTAGGGGTCTCTTTGAGTGTGATGGGGGTGCTGATCGGCGGTCCGCTGGCAGGGGTCGCTGGGCTGGTCGGTGTCGTGGGCGCAGGGGTAGTCTGTAGGGGTCTTACGAGCAAGGTGGCTAAACACGAAGACACGATGGTTTTAGCGGAGAGTAAGAAAAACTCGATCAGCGAGCTGGTCTCTAAGACTCTGCAAGACGGGCATATCTCAGACGAAGAGTTTCGGCTAATACTTCGGGAACAAGAGAGATACTACGCGCTCAAGGCCGCTATCAGAGCTCGACACGGCCTCGCATCGCGTGAGAAAAAAAGCAGGAAAGGGCTCTCCCTAGAGACACGCGAAAAGATGAAAAAGAGACTGCGAGAAATTAGTGAGGAGATCGGAAGAGGGGTGTTCGAGTAAAGCTCAGGTTTAAACGCCACGCCAGCGGCTTTGAATTTACGGCCGAAAAACGGTCACTCCGCGCTCCGTAGGGTGGCGGCTCAACCTAATGCTATGCACATGTGCATATGTATATATACTACAGGACAGACGGGGTTCTAATTGCAAGGTTCCCACGAGGCCCCCAGACGGTATACCGTCGCCGGAACGGCAAGCGCTGGCGTTGGACATGCCGCGAAGTGCTGGGCATACAAAAAACAACGGAGAACGGGCTGGGGGGCGCAGCGGGGCGCGGCGCGGGTTCTATGAAAGGCCCCGGTCCCGCCGTAGAATGATGATTGCTAATTATTTATCTACGCGAACCCCGCCCGACGTAGATTGATGATTGCTAATTATTTATCTACGCGGGGCCTCATCTGCATGAGACGGGGCTGGGGGGGCTCGGCGGGGCGCGGCGCGCCTCCTAGCCCGTTCTATGAAACCACCAAGTCTCTTACCCGCCTGAATTGCCGTTCCGGCAGGCTGGGGGGGTCGGCGGGGCGCGGCGCGCCTCCAAAGCCTGAAATGGGGCTGGGGGGATCGGAGGGGCCCAGCGCGCCTTCCAAGCCTAAAATGGAGCTGGGAGGCTCGGGGGAGGGGGGGGGGGGATTCGGTGTCTATGAACGGACCCGGTCCCCCCCGTCCTTCACTATCATCAAGGATTTTAGGGTGCCACTTTATGAAATTTATAAAGGTCCATCTCCTTACAGCCTCTCTGTATTGTTTTTCTTGTCATGCCAGTTTCATTCCACATAATTTATACAGTTTTAAACGAGATAAAGCATAGGCCCCAAAAAACAACTTTCAGACCAATTTCTGGAACATATAATATCTTGTATTTACAAGCAGACCAATAAGGTTGTTTTTATTTTACTATTTCATTCATTGATATTTACGCGGACCATGCGCCTTCAGCTTTATATAAGCCTAATAATGAAAACCGCTCCCTCAAGCATTTTTTTGGTTATATTAATTCGATCGGTGATTCTTTAATTTGATGTATTAGACAATGAGTTCCTATATGCACTGTAAAAATGGTGTATATATGGTGACCAATTGTCAGTCTTTCTAGTTACATCAATTAAATACGAGGTTTTCTAATACTGGCAATCATTGCTCTTCTAAAGTCATTGTTGAATATTCCATATATGAGACAGTTCGCTGCACTGTTGACATATGTCAGAAGTCCACCGTACCATAGCATCATTCCGGAAACACTCGTGAAGCACTGCGCAAGCGCGAGCATAGATAGCGGGGTCCATGAGATCACATAGCAGCCAATCACAATCAAGAACGTACGAAACGTCCTAATCTGCATTTTGAGCCTGCGAGATCGTCCAGCGGTCCCACTTTCATTCGTTTCTGCTGAGTGCGAGAAATTTGCTTCTTGTGAATGTATGCGCCGCGAATGGCGCGCCGCCACAGACCATATAGTTCCATTGACAAATAGTATCCAGATTACGGGGAAGACGTACAAACAGACAAAATTAAAAAGCGCGTAGCCCACAGTTAGTCCTTTAATTTCACATAATTCTCGTCCAGGAGAGGTTTTGAGACCGTAAATGGTAATAACCGCTGATACCAATGACGTCACCCAGCAGAAGACAATCTGGACAGCGGTGTGTGCATTGGGCATGCGCCTGAGGTACTGGAGCGGTGACGTCACGGCAAGGTAGCGGTCACGTGTGATGGCGCATAAGCTGAGGATGGAAGCGCCGCCAAACCAAAAGTTCGCGAGGATCCACACATCACAGACGGTCTCGCCTAGGATCCACTTTCCTGTTGTGTAGGAAATAGAAATTGTATATCAAAAATACGAAACACTCTTGCCCTCAAGGTTATAGTAGATTGATTGGGTCAGTACGCAGCTCTTACAAGCTGCAATTTGATTGGGCAAATGAACAATATCCGCACCTCGACACAAAGAACGAGAAGAATAGAGACAAAAGAACTCCTTTGTAGAACAAAGATAATACGAGACAAAGCAGCTGCGTACTTAATTGCAGGAGCGGATCGGATCGGATTGGATCGGGTCCAAAGAGAGAGGGGTGAAACAAGGCTTTCATTGAAAGAAACCATTGAAAGAAACCATTGTTCTTCCGTGGATTTCCTGATATTTCTTGGTCATTTTAGGACAAATGTCTGAAAAAATGGGGGGTTCTCTGCCCACGCCTAGATGGGGGGTTTCTTTGCCCACGCCTATATCCGCCCTGTTATGGAATTGCTCGATTTTGTCTGAGGGGACAAAGCCCTAGTATTTGTTTAAAAAGGTTCATATTTTTTCATGATATGACTTGCATGATATGGTCACTAGGAATAGTTTTTATTGGCTGGTTATTTAAAGAAAACTATTCCCGTTTTGGAGCATCAGGTACGCATTTGTTCGTTAAACCGAAACAGGTAAGCGATTAAAGAATCATGTCAAAATTGAGATTCTTCTCAAAGCAGCGATCTTTTAATATATCTCCCTGCAACTTGAATCCAAATTTAGTTTTTTCAGACATATTCCCAATTACTTTCTACCTTGAAGCTTTTCATTTGAAATACCTTTTCTTAAATGGTTAAATTTATTAAATAATGTAGATGCTATTTCTTGGCAACTAGGTGCACTTTATCGTTTATTAAAATGTGAATGTATTTTCTTTCTACGTTTTTGAGTAATTTTTTTTAGTAAAAAGAGAATTGTTTATTTCAAATGAAATAAAAAAAACACTTATCTCACATTGTTATGCGAGTCTGCAATTATGTGACGTTAACCGTCAAAAGAGAAATGTGAGAAATACGAAGTCCAGAAGAGAACGTCCATCTGGCAAAGATGTCACGATAAACAATCTGTCTTTGACTCATTCTAAATGTCTCTTGTGAGGTAGACGTTTTATCTAGATAGATCAAGAAACGATATGAATAGTCATGTTCTTAAAAACAGCTAGAAAAATAGCAGCTTTTCACGAGGGCTCGTTTGAATAAAAAAATATATATAAACCGAAAGAAAATACATATTAATAAGTCTAGCCCTGTGACCAACACTTCATTTTTTTTTAAATACTACACAGGTAATATCAAACATACTAAGAACTCATGCCTACTGAAAATGATAAGTTCTTTTCATTCTTAGCTAAAAAATATAATACAAAAACCCGACTTAATTTTATACTATATAACAGTTACTTAAACAAATTTCCTGTACAAATTACCTTTTATTTCCTGAACCATAATTGAGTTCTCATTTCAAAATCAGGTATTTTTCATCGAAACCCTTTTAGCAGATGGAAAAAGGAAACAATAACTTAATGTTTATTTACTTATAACAGAAAACATACTAATTTGTGTCTTTCACTTATATCTTTCACAGGCGCGAACCCAGGATTGGATGGGGGGGGGGGGGGGGGGGGTGCGCAGTCATAAGGATCTTATAGAAAAAGCATCGTATTTGAAGATTCCTTAATAAGAAATGACCCACTTTTTGGCCGCCAAAGGGGGTCGCGCGCACCCTGCGCACCCCCTGTGTACGCGCCTGTGTCAATTCGTCTCTGAATGCAATTAGTATGATGATGATGATGATGATGATGCGTATTATTGGTGGACTTTAGAAGCACACTAGCATACACACATTGGCACCAGTCGGGCCAAGACGGGACGCTAGCACAGTCTATTACCCGTGCAGTTCGGCAACCATGGACAGCTGTTTCGTCCTTATTAGGACTCGTCAGCATGGCATAGCCGGTAAGGATATACTCGCAAGGATAGTTTGGCTATCCGACGGAGTTTTAGACTAGCAAAGGTCGCATGCGTGATCCGCACAATTGGCATCACGCTAGCCCGGTCGCAGCTCTAGATCCCACATGGATCTGAGCTGTGGTTTAAAGCACTTCGTTCGGGTCGAAGTCGCCCTGCAGTTTTTTTGCCGATGAAGTTTAACTGAGGCAAACCGGCTATTCCATGCTGACGAGTCCTAATAAGGACGAAACAGCTGTCCATGGTTGCCGAACTGCACGGGTAATAGACTGTGCTAGCGTCCCGTCTTGGCCCGACTGGTGCCAATGTGTGTATGCTAGTGTGCTTCTAAAGTTCACATTTATGTATACATACTCGCAAGGATAGTTTGGCTATCCGACGGAGTTTTAGACTAGCAAAGGTCGCATGCGTGATCCGCACAATTGGCATCACGCTAGCCCAGTCGCAGCTCTAGATCCCACATGGATCTGAGCTGTGGTTTAAAGCACTTCGTTCGAGTCGAATTCGCCCTGCAGTTTTTTTGCCGATGAAGTTTAACTGAGGCAAACCGGCTATGCCATGCTGACGAGTCCTAATAAGGACGAAACAGCTGTCCATGGTTGCCGAACTGCACGGGTAATAGACTGTGCTAGCGTCCCGTCTTGGCCCGATTGGCCTTGGCCAATGTGTGTATGCTAGTGTGCTTCTAAAGTTCAGTATTATTGTTACCATATAACTTTACATAACGTTACATAGGTTGTTTCAACCAATAAATTTCTATACTATCTTTCCTTATTATATTTTCCTTTTTTCCTTTCCTTATACACATACACAGAAAAATGTGCTTTGCAACAGCCTTTTGCTTCTTTTTGGCGGGTTTGAGAGCCCCCCTTACCGTAACACGTTTAAATGGTATATTTTTTTCGTTTGATTATGTTCTGATACCAAAAATATCCATTTTAAAATATGCTGAGTAAAAAAATATCTGTTCCTTTTTCCAAGGAGGGACCATTCTTTTTTTCCCCAGCCCGCATTGGTTAGGAATTTCTTTCCCAGTCATCAGTGGCTTAGGCATTTTAGCACATGAATACTCGCCCGTCTCACCGTTACGGGACGATTTTTTCCCCAAGCATCCGCTCCAGCGCCCACAAAAATATTTCCAGTACAACTAGTTCGACTCCTCAAATTTGCCAGCAGAACCATTCGGGACAATTTTTCCCCAGCAACCGAGGAGTCTTACATCTTCCAAGCCAGCAAAAAAAAAAAAGAAAACGATTGTGAGAGATCTTAGCTTCCGTGTGTTTTGGCAATATTCAATTTTTTTATTTACTGCCATTTTTAACGATCAGCTATTCTCTACTATCTTGCACTATAATTCTGATGTTAGTATGCAGCTATTAAACATAATACTAAAAATAAAATTAAACACGTTCAGTGGGGACTTACTAATAATCTGCATGTAAAGTATAAATGTGAATAATATGTTACATATTCAAATTTTCTTTTTTATTAGTGCACTACTTATTAACCAATGCAATCTCAATATTTTTGGGGGCTGTCACTCAAGGACTCTCCGTTTTCTAAAAACAATGTCGTACTCCCTACCGATTTTCACTCTCTAGAAAAATGATAAAAATAAATAAATAAATAGGACATCTAACTTACTCGGCGTACATGTACGCATACAGCGTTAATAAAATATATTACAGCACTAACAAAATTAACAAATTAGTCCTCGAAATCCCAAGAGCTTTATTTCATTCTCAAGCGGTTTCAGTAAACACACAGCTAATCCTCGTCTGAAACACCCAAATATAAAGCCATAAAGATACAGTGTTACGTACCGTACATCTCAAAGGACACGAGGTAGACTATCGAGACGGGAATTGCAAATAACCCGACGAGAAGATCCGCCACCGCTACGCTAACGATAAGATAAAAAGGCGGTGAATGAAGACGAGAGGTGACGCGAACTGTATGAAAAACCAGGCTGTTTCCTACAACAGCGACGGATGACAACGCTAGGAGAAAGCAAGTCATTCCAGATACCCAATATTGTGCCATTGACTCAGAGAATGTACGTTCTTTAAAGCCATTTGTAACGTTTTCCATTTTGTCGTGTGTTTCTTCCTCGAATAAAATAACTGCTCTTTTTGTTTGCCTGCAGATGACCCTGTGTTCGTTTGCGCGCAATACAGCGTTAATCAAGAAAAGTGTGCAAATATCATTTCAGTTCACACCTGTTAAGGGATAGTAATGTCTTATTGGCTATCGGGGTCCATCTGGTACTATGGGGTAATAACTCACTTCAAGGCGGGGAGTTTCACTTTGATAGATTTTCAGCATGATATCTTGGAATCGCCAACTCATTTTTGATAATTACATTCAAAATTTTGGTCCTTCTAGCATGTACTTTAATTTAACTTTAAATTACATTAAATTTTAAAGTTTGCGAGCGTTGCAGTAAAAACCGCATGCAAAGCAGAAATTAAGGATTTTAACCCCAAAATATAAGAACCTACCCTTGTTCCAGAGCCTCGAACCTCTCTCTGTTCAGTGGCCAGCGAGGATGAGGCCACTAAATATAGAGACGTTTGAGGCTCTACAACCAGGGTAATAAGAACCCACTAAGCCAAAAAATTCAAAAGGTTCTTATATGATGGGTTACTCCATGAAAAATGAAACAAATGATGGGGCTTTGAAATATTTAAAAAAAATTGCCCTTCCATGATGATAAGATTACAGAGATAATAAATACAGTAGGATAACTCTATAGCAAAGGCTATGCAATTTTTTTACCTTTTTTTATTTGAAATATTTCCCCTGTTTGTATTAATGATTACTTTAGTCACTGCGTCTACTTTCCGGCGGTCCATTCCAAGTTTAAACTTCCGCTCACTAGCTATCACGTGTCTAATTACCATAAGCATAGCTTCGCTTCTCAGCACGTGTGAAGGACGTGTTTGTTTCAGCGTGCAAGAGATACAGAGCTTATTAAATTATTATCCATCTTCTATCACGATGTTTAAG
The DNA here is from genome assembly GCF_932526225.1 of Nematostella vectensis. Lineage (NCBI taxonomy): Eukaryota > Metazoa > Cnidaria > Anthozoa > Actiniaria > Edwardsiidae > Nematostella > Nematostella vectensis. The sequence continues at coordinate 15,127,563 of NC_064038.1, forward strand.
TTCCGTCGCCTAATCACAGGTCTTCTAGTCGTCATGTTTTGCATGGCATCCGTTGTAAAGCTTACAGATCAAATCGATAACAATGCTCACCAAATAATGGTAAGTGAAGTTAGTCGATAAAGTCGATAAATTTGTTGACTTTGAACTCCTCTTTCAAATATTCGTAATTCCAATCGACCCCAAGGGTAATCGAGCTAGCACCCTACTTCATATGTGTATGTGGAAATGTTTATCGTAGTTTTAGATTCTGGTTGTACGTTGTTTAAGTGTATTCCGACGTCGCAATGATTGTTTACATTCGAAGTTCCCGCCAAAAACAGCTGAAGGTATTCTGCTAGCTCGCTGCAACGTTTTTAATATTCCACATACCTAAAAACTCTTGGATTGATGCCCATGTTCCCTAGTTCTCTGAATGCAGCTTTTTAACTGTAAAATTTGATGTGGTTTGTTTGATACCAGAAAACATTCATATCCCAACCCTGAGGCAAATAGCCACTGTATGTACGGTGGACACTTAGTAGTTTGCACGTGCTCCTTCAAATGCTTACAGTGTTAGACATTGATGCAGAAATTTGTATTAAGCTTTATTTTTATTTAGCTTTTTTGGTTGAGAAATCCTGAATTAAAAAAAATCTATAGATTATACAATCTGAATGTATCACATATTTGAGACAAGTTTGGAATCAGGGAAATAATTATAACACAACGTTATGTTTTAGGCCTGTGTGAAAACAGAGAGACTAGTTTCAATGCTTTCAAGCATTAGCCCTTCATCATAGCAGAGGTGTAAATCATAGCATTCAAACTTTGTGTTGATTTATTTCCCTCAATTTTATCCAGGTGCACTTCTACACTTCCCTGTTAAGTAACCACATAAATAGCTAAATCCTGGTATTTGAAAGTCATATGAACGCTTAGAGAGAGAGAGATTCTTGAGGGCAACATTATCTAATACCTCCTTTATTTTCTAGAAAAAAGAGTTCTCCAGGTTTGCAAAGGTGAACCCTTTGACCCTGCTTTTCAAGGTTTCTTTGGATCCTGTCAAGTTTATGAAGGGGTATGGCATTATTGAGGGGATTATTGGTGTCCTTTTGCTGATAGGAACCAAGCCAGTCAGGCTTATGGCCAGTTTTGCTGGACTAGTTGTCATGGGAACCACATTGCAGATGCTGATTGTGCTTGGTGATCCCAAGTTTACTCTCATACCAGCATCTTTTGCAAGTATTTGCCTCCTGCTGAACATCTATCTTGTAGCAACACGACCAGAGGAGCCTGAGACAAGGGAAAAAATGGAGTAGTGAAGTTTGCAGGAGGGATGTTATTTATTTACAGATTGGCTAAACAACAAAGGGACAGAGAAAAGGGCAAAAGTGAAGTAATGAGATTTGGACAAGGGGACAGAGTAAAGGGTAAAAGTGGAGTCATGAAGTTTCAACAAGGGATGTTATTTTTTACAGCAAAAGTGGAGTTAAGAGTTAGAGAGTTGGAGTTAGGTTAGTATATGTCGACTTTTTATCACATCAAAAATGTAAGGTTATTCATTTGACTAAAGAATAGCTTGACAACAAGGGACAGAGATTTAAGGGGAAGTGAACTTGGATGTTGAGTTGTTCATGGGATAGTTAAGTTGCCAAACTGCTGGCAATTATTTTTTAATTACATTTTGTAATTAAAATTTATACTCGCTACTACAGTATAAATAGGTATTTTGATTTTCAAATTGCAAATATTGTAAAATTGCATCAAACTTTTTAAAATTAAAAGTAGTCCTTCTGTATATGCACATTGATTCAAGTCACAGTCTGGAACACAGTCTGTTTTTAGTTAATATTTCACACTTTATATTTAACATTGTGAATAATTATGAATGTTGCATCATGTCCCTTATTAAAATAAAATTAAATTGTTATTTTGGCTTTATAATGTGGGTCCTTTATTATTTACAACAGAGAATAAATGCCCCCAATTTGAGGTGTCTATTTGATAGGGGTTTTATAGAAGTGAAGAATTTAAATCAAGTATTTTTTGGAATGTTATATGTATTCACTTTCAATGTTATCTTTGAAATACCTTTTTCAAAATATGCCCTGCACATTTTTTCAAATTTTATTCCTCACACACATATATCACTATAAAAATGTGCCTTTCTAAACTATTAAAAGGTTACTCATTTGATTAAAGCCATTTACACTGTCAATCCTACTGTCTCAAATACCATTGCTGGCACCAGGGTACTCTGTGTACCAGAGGCTCAGAGCTTTACGGCTCTGACGATTTGAGCAGAGTGGAGCCTCTGATACCCAGGGTAACACTCAGGCCAATATTTTCAAAATTAAAAGGAAATGACAGGGGGCATGGCTGCCCCCCCCCCCCCCCAATGTTTTTTTCTGTATCTTGCCCCCCCCCCCCCCCAACAATTACAATAAATACAAATAAAATGGAGTCCTAACAGTGCTACCAGCAAAACCATGAACACCATGTGAGTGTTTAATTTCTTATGTCAAATCAGACATGAGGTTTAGGCACGGAGACATGTTTCTAGTAGACTGTTTGAATATCTGTCCAGTAATTGTATGTAAACAAACTTCCAACATACTTCGGTGTTCATGGTTTTACAGGTCACGTTTAAAACTAGTCATTTGAAACTATCATACCCTGTCATGCTATGTTAAGCTGTTTTAACATTGAGTTGATGAGAAGTCTTAATGTCTCTGCCATCTCTTCCTTGCTATAGGGTCCTTCCACAGGCGGCAAGTGTATAAATACAGTAGGGCTGTCTCCATGATATAGGGATGTGTAATAGATAAAATCGCATAGGTACCTAAGACAAAAGGGTACCAGTTAGACTTAGCAGTGTAAGAAAAGGAATTCTACATATGACATCTGTTCTTATTGGGGAAGGATTGAAATAGGAAAGCTGATTAGAGTAAATATGGTAAGCATGAGTATAAGGCAATGTTATGTTCTTGTAAAAATTGTCTTACCATGAAACCTCTTATGAAGAGTTAAAGCTTAAGTGGGCCCTATGGACCATACCATGGGTACCTACACCAAGTGTGAAAAATCTATCATCAAACAGTACCTTCCAGCATCGTTAGAGAGGTTTATTTTGCATGGGCATCCAGAGGTATTCACTTCCTCTGAGACACTTTCCAGATTAAGAGGTGTATGTATGACATCTGATGCACCTGGAAGAAAGCTGTACTCAGAAAGAGGCAGGATAGATTGCCAAGAGGGTACTTAAATTAGCAAACTGGGGGGAGGGGACATATTTTGCCTGTGATTTTATTACCCTTATTTTTTTTTGGGGGGGGGGGGGGGTGGTCACATAGAAGACTCAACCTTCAAACACAATGTGCAGTCACAAAATTTTGGGCCCTGTCGAATCATCGGGGGAGGGGGGACTCTCCAATGTATATACAAGGATGATCGTCCTATCTTTAAGGGTATAAAATTATTCTAAATGCAGTACAGCTGTCAGTATCATGGAAAAAGGAACACTTTTAGCAGGAATACAGCAGCAAGTATCATGTGAAATGAATACTTTTACCGGGAATACAGCAGTCAGATTCATGGAACTTGCCCTCCACATCTTGTAAACTCTGATAACCATCATTACGAGCACATGTCTCCAATACAACAGTCTCAGACAATGAGTGGACTCCGACATGGACACACAGCTAAAAGGGACATGCAAAGGAACACTTGATCATTGTAATAAACAAACAAAAAAATAGCTGGCTTAACCAAAAAAGACAGTGAAAGCTACTAAAATATTTGCAAACAAAAAAACACAATAAATACAATAAGCAGCTTTGCTTTTCTCACCTTTGGTTTATAGTGTTCCCACAACACGGGAATATGATTCTTTACAAAATCATAGATGACAGGAATTTCTTCTGTGACAAGATTTACTTTTTCACTAAGATCTGACGATTTTAATGCCTACAAAACACAACAAAATTAGGAAAAATATTAAGTAACAGTCGACAGATGGACTGTGATGGTACCTCTTTAGGCTATCTTAACATGACCCCAGATCAACCCTCCTCCTCTCCTTGTAAACCACTCCTATAAACGTTTTAAAAGAACAACCGGACCACCTGGGTCAGATGGTGTTAGGCTGCTACCCTGGGTTAGCATGTAAATAGCCTTACGCTGCCAGAGAGACAGACAGGGTATCTTTACATGATCCTGGGTTGGGCACCATCCTGGCTTAACAGCCTAACCAGGGTCAAAATTAGTTTGGTTTTAGATGACCTGGTTGACCTGCACCTTTTGCTCTCAATCCAGGTTATCTTTTGGCTGCTTTTATGAAGAGAGAGATATACGATATAAGCCTGGTTTGGCTAGTGAACTTGTGCTAACATGAGAAAATCTGTGAACCTGGCAGATTTCCACCCAGGCAACCCAATCTGAGAACTGTGTTGCCCCAGAATGAAAATCGACCCAGGCTATAAGTTAGTTCATGTAAACGTTTACAGAATGTTACCTTTACAGCAAGCATGCTAGAATTTACTTTAACTTGTCCAAACGGTCCAAAACCTGCCAGAATACAGTAAGAACAACTGTTACAATAACAGTATGTAATATGCTAAGCCCGCTAAGGTAACATTGTATTTTTGCTGTCTTCATTAAACTGGAAATGAGCAGTGAAGGCACATTAGAGGAAAAACGTTGAGAAATTATAGCTGGTCCGAGCCACATTACTAAAATAAAAATTCATATCGAAATATAAACATAAAAACAAACAAATTAAAAATTAAACCTACCTGTGACCAAAACTGTAGGTTTCTGGTCGGCCATCTTGGCCAATTTTTAGTACCAGGACAAAACACAGGGAACCCAATTATTCTGTACTTTATTTTCTTTTGCTTTACGCACAAATACTAACATAGCTAGTCCTCTAAAGATGACAAAATAAGATTAAAAGACCTTCATTTAACTCCCTGATTTAACTATTCACAATTTTACTGCCTGTGTATGTTTTATGTGCTCATTTTTTTTCGCTGTATTTGGTCCTCCTGTGTTTCTCGGCCCAGTCTCTGTCCTGCGTCTGATCCAAGATGGCGGGTCGTGGCGGAAGAGGGAGAGGTAAGGGAAGGGGCTTTACTTTTGATGTCGGAGCCCTTGGCTTCGGAAGAGGAGAAGCCCTTCCCACAGCTATCGTACAACCGCCGCCCCTATTCCCGGTGAGGGGTCAATGTGTATGAAATTGCTGCTTCATTTGTAAAATGTGCATCGAATGGAGTTGTGCGACATAGCTTTTAGTTTTGAGTCAACGAATCAATTGTTTAATAAACACTTTTGCATGCAGTAGGGCCTGAATTGCAGATCATGTCAACAATACAAGACCTAGTACAATTGTACATTTCCTAGATATGGCATGATTTAATTAACATCTAATGTTCACGAATTGTTAAGTTATGATCAGACCTCAGATCAGGCCATAACTATAGAAGGTCATTCAAAGTATCCTTCTTGTCTCATTCCGTAGCCACAAGAAAAGAAGCCTCTTCCCTTGAGATCTTCCACTGCTGACGATTATCTACTTGCACTTAAGCAAGAGTTCAGAGGATGTATGCGGGAGTCGGCATATTTCCTCAAGCCCGACATAGCTGATAAAGGTCTGTTATGCCATGTCCCGACCTTGAATGTTGACCATAGGGGTTGGGGTTTCAATCGCCCATTTAGTGGGCCCTCCTTTTTAGGCATCTCGTCTGACATTGGCAGTAGTACTCAATTTTCTTTCATATTAAACCTTCAGCCATGTAAGACTATTAAACTAAAACCTCCAAACAGAAAAATAAGGCTGAATTCACATTTAATGCAAATGCTTGCAAAAGATAGGCTTGATTTCCAGCTTGTATCTATGAGCCTGCTGTACATGCCCCCATCAACGTTTGGGTAACTTGGGGTAACTCTGGGCAACTTGTCCATTTGACTTGTGAAATCCAATCAGGAAAGCACCTGTTTAGCTCTCATATGGAGACCACTAAACATTGAGCAATTCCACATGAGAAACAAAAAAAATGGAAATTTCAGAACTCACATTTCTGAATAGTTTTTTTTTTTCACATTTGTACTCTCTTATGTCTAGTGTTTATGAAATCAAATTTTTTCCCCTGATGTACATTCCTCATTCAGGGGGGGGGGGGGGCACCAAACAACTAGACCGCCAAAGGTTTATTGACTTGGGAAAAAGGCTTCACGACCACTATGTGGAATTCTTTCTATAACACTCAACATTACAATCATAAACCATGACTCTATTCATGATTTACATCCATACATGTAACTCTTTTAAAAAAGTATAACAAAAAAATAGTTACACACAGAAAATAATTTTGATTTGGGGGTCTGAGTTTTGTTACAGACGTTACTTGTGATTACTCACAAAACAAGGTTTTATTTGTACTACAAACAGAATTTAGATCCTTTTTTAGTGGTACTACATATTCTCTGTAGTAGCAATATGAAGAACAAAAGAAAGGGGAAAGGACTTTTATAAGAGAAAAAAAATGACATTACAGACATTACACAAGATGTTACATCTTGTTGCACTACAGACATTCATGAATTTTGTTGAACAAGAAAAACACTAAATATTTAATACTTATTGTTTGATACATCACTCCAATTTCTCCAAATTATCTGTCAAGGACATATTGCAAAATATATGCCATGAAAGCAGTTCACAAAATTACTATGATTTATTTGCTAAATATAAAATGTTTAGTGATTTGGCCACTTCTTATGAGACAGGTTGTGAGATGCAAAAGCAAAAGCAAGTGATTAACTTCTTCAAAAGATAACGATGCAAAAAAAAATCTGTAATTAGAAAAAAAATCTTGATGTCTAGCCTGAAAATTTATAATAAAATCAGAAAAAGATAAAAATTCTTAAAAGCCTGATATAGTTTGTTTGATAAATAAGAGAGGATCGATACTTAATCATTTTGGAACTAAAATTTACTTAACACATGCATATAGTTTGGTTTTATCAACTGCATGGAAATTGCCTTATTGGGCTCCCTATGGTTTTTAAAAACAATTATATTTAGCTGGATCTATAGATAAAAACTGGAAATTTACCAGTAGATAAAAGAAAAAGATATATAAAATGCAATATTATCAAAAAACTTAATTAAAGATTCACATTTTCACACGTGTAACGTCTGTAACAGAACGTTTTCCTTATAGTTCAAGAATTATGGGTGCATTCTTGAAAGTCAACCTTACATAGAAAACATATAACATAAGATTTATTAGAAATATAACATCCAAATGATTTTAGATTCACAGAGTTTTCAATTAAAAAAAAAGTTTTTGAAAAAAGCAGTTTTTCTGATGTAACATCTGTAACGCTAACAAAACTACCATTTAAAAATCAGAAAATGTAGCTTTACTTATTTTTTTATCATGGGCATCTAAGGTTGATAAAGCCTTAACTAAAAAACACAAGTATAATTTAAACACTCAAATGCAATGAAGATATGACATTATGAAAATTGAAAAATGTGTTCCAAATGTAACATCTGTAACAAAGAACTGCTCATTACATAACAAGGCTCAAGAATGTGTTTAGCCTACAGGCTTCAGAAATTCACTCAGGTTGAAAAAAGATGCTTTTATTGCAATGTTTTCATCCCCTGGTTGATGATGTAACAGCAGAATTATAAAAAAAAGTTTGAAAACATTTTGACATGCCAGTGCTACCATGCTGTGGCACTTTTTTCTGACTTTGCCACTTAACCCAGCTCGGATGTAAAAGGCTGATTTTGCACAAAGTAAAAATAAAGTTTAAGCTATCGCATATGAATGATTGCTTCCTCTTTCATTTGCATGCATTTGCTCATGGACGTTTGAATTTTGGCTTATATATAAATTGGTTGGTTGTATCCATTACCAGTGTGCTTATAAATGGCATGATGATCTGATTGTATGTCTCCACTTTTTCCACACTGAAACCCCCATTTGTTTCAGACATTGAACGATATTCTGATCGCTATAGAGAAAAACCACCTGATGAGCCAACAATTGATTGGGAACCAGGTACATCTAACATACAAACATTAGTGACATAAATAAGATGAGAAATGGGGAGAGAAGGGAAGTGGTTTGTGATGTAAGTGAGGCTTTTGGATGTGATATGGCATGGTTTCAATCGTGCTAAAGTTTAACCCTTTAATTGCCACAGATTGGAGATATTTTCCATCAGAGCTGAAAATAAGAGTGAGAAAGCGACGCTTACATGTGAATAGGGGTAGGTATCATCCCTCAGAAGAAGATAGATGCATTTGGATATAAGTGGTAACTTGTTTTGTTTATCTGTAGGAATACTGCCAAATGTATCATCTCGGCGGAAATCAGATGACGTCTCTGCCAAACTTGAGCAACTTGAGGTAATAATAATTGTGAATGTGAAATTTAGAAAATCTAACAGCCAAAGGTTCCGTTTAAATTAAAGATGTGATGAGTGGATACATGTGAGCATATGCCGTAGACAGCCAACATATCTTGACTCTATTTATTGGCATGCTTTTGTGTCATATTAGTGTGCATTTTCCCTGACAATGTTAAGGTCTCTAGGTAGCTTTGAGTTGCACAATGGCGTTCTAAAAACCTAGATTTCATTGTAAGCTTCCACAAAATTCCTTTTAGCCAGATTTGAGCTGCTTCCTTGCCTTTTCCATTTAACAGTGGAAAACAAACAACAAATGAGACATATGCATTTTAGAAGCATATGCATGTTTACAAATATATACATCAGGGGTGTGGTCAGGGGGAAGGGGGCTTAAGAGGCCTATGCCTTTTTTGCAGCCAAAGATAGTGTGCATTAGACATTATTTAAAATACATTATAGGATTTTTTTATGAATGACCTTTCTGGGCAACTCCTTGTATAGGCAAATAAAGCAATTTTAACATTATAAACATTTGACCTAAATTGAGAGTTTTAAAGATACTTTAAAGAAATAAAAATTTTGCTTACTGTATAGGAAAAAAATAAGACTCAAGCTAGTTGCTTGTGTTAAAGGCTAAGCAATATGGCCACAACACTTTTTATCTTACTTCACAACTTTACTCTCTTTATGTTGCATTGCAAAGAATTTTTTAACTTGAAACCAAGAATGTAAAGTTTCTTTCATGAAAATTGTCACTCATCACCAACACTCACAACATTAATGATCACTTGTGTACAAGGAATTGGTTAATAAAGAAGACAACACCACACAAGGAGCCACTGGAGAAGATGCTGCTGGCAACAGTGATGACGACGAAGAGGAGGAGGAGGAAGAATATGATGAGGAAGAGCAGGAAGAGGTCTGTGTACAGTACGCATGCTCGAAAATCCACCGTAAGAGCTCTTACATGGGGGTGACCTTTGGGACTCCTGCAAAGTATGCACGCCCTCAAAGTACTTTGAATCTTCGAGCATGTATGGTACAGTGATAGTTTGTGTACAAAACGGTGATAGTGTTAATAGTGATAGTGATGGTAAATATGGTGATACTTGTGATAATGGAATGATTGTAATGATAGTGATAGTGTTGATGATGATATTGTTGATGGTGGCCATGGATATACGCCTATTTCAAATAACGTTGTCAGTGCAAACGGCAAATGGCGATTGTCAAATGGCAGTTCTTTGATCAAAAAATATCGTCAACTTTCAACTAAATGAGGGAAAATGTGGATAATTTCTGCGATTTTATTACTTATCATTTTATCCTTACAAATAATTATACCCATAAGCAGTGATTGGCCTTATAACTGCCATTCGCCATTTGCACTGACAACGTTTATTGAAAAAGGTGTATAGGTAACTTTCACGTGACGTCACAGCCATATCCAATTACCATGTCCGCCATTACTGTGCCCCTCAGCAGTAAGGAAATGTATGTAAAGTAATGTCATTTCTGTAGTGTTTTCTAATTTTCTCGTCAAAAAGTGCTTTTTTAGACCCGCAAATGTCATTACCAGTATTGTCGAAATATGCTACATCACTAGAGGGTAATATAAAGAATCGTTACATCCAGAAAATTGAAAAAAATCGGCATCGATCCAGCTACTATTCCCGATGAAGAACTGAATCCTGAGTGTTTACCGCCAATAGAGCAGTCGGACTTGTTTAGTTTCTTGGTTTTGGAAACAAGTCATTATACTAACGACCAGTTCAAGAACTATAAAAGTCTTGAAGCATACAACCAAGTGGTTTCTGGGTTTGTAGCGTCCGTGAAGGGAAGAATTGTTTCTGACAAGTATGTAGTCGTAGCCAAAGTTCGCCATTCTCAACGAATGAATGATCCTCTCGTCGATATCTGGCTCATTACAGGAAAGGATGGAAGAATTTTCTCCGCTCATTGCCTGGGCTGTAAGGCAGGACTAGCGGAATCGTGTTCACACATTGCCAGTGTCTTATTTTATATCGAATGCTGGACTCGAATCAACGGAAAGCTGGCTTGTACGCAAGTAAAATGCTCATGGCTCCTTCCAACTTATGTAAGTAATGTGACCTATGCTAGGGCAAAAGAAATCGATTTTTCTTCTGCTAAAAAGTTAAAAGAAAAACTTGACGATAACATTGAATCTTTTAATGAATATTCTCAATCTCGAACTGTTGGAGACGCAACGAACAAGATCACGACCCCTAGCGTTTCAGCGGAGGATGTGTCGGAGTTTTACAAAAAGCTGAATCAGTGTGAAACAAAAGCTTCAATATTAAGTTTGATCGACCCATATGCCAATCAATTTATTTCAAAAAGCAGAAACATTCCAGTTTTAACAGATCTTTACGAATCAAGTAATTTAGATCTGAAATACCCCGGACTTTTACGGAAATGTTTAGAAGTTAAGATAAACATTTCAGACGAAGAGATTGACATCGTCGAACAGGACACGCGCACTCAAGCTAAAAGTCCAGGATTTTTTAGGCATCGTGCTGGCAGAATTGGAGCCTCTGTCTGTGGTGCTGTGTTCCATGGAAATCTTGCACAGCCTTCTCAAAATCTAATTCAGTCTATCTGCTATCCGCATCTATTTAAAATAAACAACAAGGCAACCAAACATGGTTGTAAATACGAGGAACAAGCTATCAAAAGTTATGAACACCACATGAAATCGCTACACACCAACTTTCAAATTAAAAGATGTGGACTTTTCATAAACAAAGACTTTTCTTTTATACATGCTACACCAGATTTTCTAATATCGTGTGACTGCTGTGGATTGGGCTGCGGGGAAGTTAAATGCCCCATTTCCGTCACAAATGGTAACTTCAACGAATACAGCCTGAAAGCAAGCTCTTGCCTCGAAAATGTGAATGGAGTATTAAAGTTAAAGAAATCCCACAACTATTACTATCAGGTACAGCAGCAGCTATTTACATTGCCTGATCGAAAGTATTGTGACTTTGTTGTTTTTGCCATTGATTCTGATGGGAACTCACATGTTTTATGTGATCGAATCAACCCTGACCCATCCCACTCAAGCGGTGTTATGAAAAAGATCGAAACATTTTGGAGAATTTGCATTCTTCCAGAAATGCTTGGAAGATGGTACACCAGACGGTGTGATCTACCTGAAAGCAAACTCATTGATAATGTCATATGTTTTTGTAGGGGACAGCCTAATGATGACATTGTATCCTGTACCAATGCTGACTGTCCATATGGACAATTCCATACTAAATGCCTTTCTTTACATAATGTGAAAATGCCAAAGCAATGGTACTGCCCTCACTGCTGTAAACTACCACAGCTCAAAAAACGGGCAAAGGCTAAAGTTGCACCATCTCAGGTAAACCAGGCTGCTATGTTAAAAACTACAATTTGTATCTGTAATGAAAAGGCAACCATGACTGATAGACTCATTGAGTGCCACAATGTAAACTGCAGCAATGGAAATTTCTTCCATCTGAAATGCTTGGGGTTGAAAAGAATGCCTAACAATTCCAAGACAACATGGCTATGTAATATCTGCCGAGGAAAAAAGGGCAACACAATGCCTTGTGATAAACCTACCACTTCTACTTCTACAACACCTATTACAAATCCTAAATCACCTGCAACAACATCAAACTTATCAGATGATGATGATAATGATAGTGAAGATTCATTAGTGATCCTGCTGGATGGCTTACTAGTGACATTATCCAATATGCTCAAGTCCTGATAAAAGAAGTTAACCTAGCAATTGAGGGCTTACAACGACCAACTTTTGGAAGAGTCAGAAACTTTGATGTAGTGTCTAGTGAATTTATTCAGATTCTACACACTGGAAGTGATCACTGGGTCTGTGTTAGCTCACTGGGCTGTCCACCTGGATATGTTCACCTGTATGATAGTTTATATCATGATGTTATAAGTCAAGAAATAGAGGAACACACCAATGACCTCCTAGGTGGAAGTTTGATTAGTTTAGATTTTGTACCCGTCCAGCAACAGAGCAATGGTAGTGACTGTGGGGTTTTTTCTATTGCATTTGCCATATGTTTAGCTTTTGCTACTAATCCAAGTCACTTTACTTTTGACATTCCCAAAATGCGCTCACACTTATTATCATGTCTCAAAGATGAGACAATTAGCATGTTTCCATCCTTCTAATTTCTTGATAAATTTTGTAATTAGAGTGCAAACAATGCAGCCATTGAGCTATCCACAAAACCTGTCTAGTAATACTAAATAGTGCGATCTGTTGTTTACTATCCTTAATTAGCACTATTCTGCAATATTTAATCCTTTTTATTTTGCAGTTAAATTGTTTTCAATCTAAATGCAGTAAAAATCACTGAATTTTGTAATTAACAAAACATATTTGCATGTCCATTGGTGTAAAATAATGTGAAATCATTCACAATGATACATAAAATTTACAATAATTTGCCATAGAATTTACCAGAGATATGAATTTAAGCAATATTGTCATGTTTTGAAATAATTTTGCTAAATATTGAAATTATTTTGTTCCTGTTCTTAATATTATATTGACAATGTGCAAGATGACTTTAGATATATAAATAATATTTGATTAAAAAATTCAACAATCTTGTTGTTGCTTTTTAGTTTAAAACCAGTCACTATGAGTTTGTTATTTGCCAACTTAGACATGCATTTACATCATAGATTTTTAAATGATTAACACTTGTTTACAAAAAAAACTTTTTGTTAACATAACATGTATCTTTGCTGTTTTAGATCACCTGATAAGCAGCTAAATAATTTTGTCCAATAGCGCGATAACACTTAAACCATGAAATAACTAAAATATGTCTACTATTAACTATAGAGACAAATAGTAGCAAAATCCTTTGTTTTCTATTGCTTAATTAGTACTATTTGTACTTTTTAGTTAGTCCTTGTTTCACAGTTTCAGTGCTATTGCTTTAGTTAGAATGATTTACATTAACCTTTGATATAAAGTATGGTGAGTAGCTGTACAAATAAAAGAACACAAATGGATCTAAGGTATATTACCTCAGAATGTATTAATAGGTTAATGAAAACCACTCTATTAATAAATATCAATAATTATTTACAATAGCAACAATGTATATGCTGAAAGTAATCAAGTAGTCCAAAAATGGATTTAGGTATTTTGGCCAGAGGTAAGTGGTTGATCTTTAGTCTAGTACATAATTCTTGCACTCCCCTTGTGAAAATATTTTCCAGGATCCTGTAAGATTCTATCGGGATCCCAAACAGGATTCTGTCCAGGATTAGGATTTACCAAAGTCTTAGAGTCCCACAGGATCTTGATAGGATGATTAAAGATCCAATATCTACTAGGATTCTGGGAAAGATTTCCACCAGGGTATTGTCTTAGAAAACAATAAAAATTCATTTAAACTAGCTAATCAAATGGTACTATTGATGGGCAAAAATTTACAAGGGCTGAACAAACTCTTGGAATACGGTCTATTATGGGTACCTGGTTTTCTGTGGGACCGTTCTGGTCACAACTCAAGAATTTAGTGGGGAGTGTTCCTTCTAATATAGTATATTTCCTTCGTAGTAGACCTATCACTCGCTCCACATGGATCCTCACATTCGCTATGCCTCTTGAACGCTCTACATCTACTGGGTGCAGCTGAGCTTTTCCTTTGGTGAATGCAGGAATCACTAGCTTTCCTTGCTTCAAACCAACACTCTCAGAAATTGTAAATCCTCTATCTGCCATTATAGTATCTCCTGGTATCAATTTTTCTAGGATTCCACAGTTCTCAGTCAGAAATTTATCTGATGTTCTTCCTCCCCAAGCCTCAGAAACAAATGAGATAGTGCCTTGGGGTGTGATTCCAATCAAAATCTTAACAGTGTTGTGGTTCTTATATGAAGAAAAGGTCTGAGCTCTGGCCATAAGGTTTGTTGGTTTCTCAATAAAAACTTCGAAACAATCAATTATTACAGTAACCTTACGACCAAAGGTGTACTGAAAACACATTGGCATAGTTTTCCACAGCTGTTCCCTTGCAGGCCAATGAATGAAGCAAGACAGCCTCGAGTCCATTGCATGTATCCATGAGGTGAATATCCTTGACACACTTGTTAAGGACACCTCAAAACGGTATGCGAAGTCTTGAAATGGTACATTTAACCGTAACTTCATCAAAACAATGATAAATTCTTGAAAGCTGTTCAAGCTGGTTAAATCTGATCGTCGTGATACGTACGGGCTTACATGTTCAAACACTACCATTAGTATATCAAACGAAGACAATCCAGTGTAAAAACGAACTTTATCTGGAGATTGGAAGAAGTCTTTATCTGGAGCTTGATATACAGAGTTCTTAAACAAATAATTGAATTCTTGAGTCTGCATTCCTCTATTTCTCCTGCCTTCAGAAACTACTTCAAAGTCCTCCGTTGAAGTGGAACGATCAATCATTTCGTGGACGACTGTTTGAATTCCCTTCTCTGTCTCGTCGCCGTCAAAATATTCATAACTTGTACTGCCACAAGCTTCGTCAGAATGAGCGTCTAGGCCTGAAACATCTTCAGTAGATGTGCTAGCAATAGCAAAATCTATGTTTTGCACAGTCAGACCAGTTTGTTCCAGCTCTTTTCTCTTCTTAGCTGCTTCGATTTGTTGACGCTCGATGCTTCTCTTCCTGCGCTCCTTGGCCCTTTCAGCCTTCAAACTCGCTTCTTCTTTTTGTTTATCGACTGTAGGCTGCTTCGCTTGTGGCTTTCCAAGGTTTAGAGTTGGCACCCAGTCGATGTGATATCTATCCCAAGAGGCTGCAGCTTTTCCAGTCACAAAATGTAACCCACATACTCGTTCACTGTCGAGGATTCTCTTCGTCTCTGTATCGCCTCGACTTATTGCTGAAATCCAGCGCCTTCTTCTCTCTCTAGTGAGTTCTTCGTGCTCTTCTCCTTGATTTGATACAATCTTGGGTATTGTATGAAAGCTAACACGACTTTTTCCGCTTTTAGAAGCACATCCAACCACTATACAATGAACCATATTGAGTAAAAGTACTATATATCTCTGTTTGTTTACGCTTGAGGGGCACAGTAATGGCGGATAGCAACCGTTGTCAAGTGCGGTGTCACGTGGGTGAAAGTCAAGAATACTATGACTATGCTCATGGAGATTATGATTGGAAATTAAGTTGGTGATATGATGTTAACGGTCATGGAGATATAGTACTGATGGTGATGTTGATATTTATAGTAATATTTACGGTAAAAGTCCAAGTGATGATAATAGGGATGGTGATATTTATAGTAATATTTACGGTAAAAGTCCAAGTGATGATAATAGGGATGGTGATATTTATAGTAATATTTACGGTAAAAGTCCAAGTGATGATAATAGGGATGGTGATATTTATAGTAATATTTACGGTAAAAGTCCAAGTGATGATAATAGGGATGGTGATATTTATAGTAATATTTACGGCAAAAGTCCAAGTGATGATAATAGGGATGGTGATATTTATAGTAATATTTACGGTAAAAGTCCAAGTGATGATAATAGGGATGGTGATATTTATAGTAATATTTACGGTAAAAGTCCAAGTGATGATAATAGGGATGGTGATATTTATAGTAATATTTACGGTAAAAGTCCAAGTGATGATAATAGTGATGGTGATAGCGATGTTGGTGATGATGGTTTGTAATGGTGATTTCGATTTCATTGGCAGTGCTGATGTTGTTATAGGTGAAGGTGGTTGTTTTATTGCTGCATGTATTGCTGACATCCAGTGCTTGCATGTTGTGGTAGTGGAAAAAAAACTCTCGTGATTATTGTTTACCTATCAGGAAAATGACTACCTTGTCTCACACTTTGATGATGATGACGATGTTGGATATGGTGATGATGATGATAATGACGAGGGACCAACGTACTAAACAACAAGATATGGGATATGCAGCATGGTTGACTTGCATATGTTCATGGTGTTAGACAGACCCTTTCACGCCATCTGTTTACTATGAACCGCCATGAGGTGCTATGCCGAGGGTAGAAAAAGGTTGAGTACAACCACACCTTCTCCCAGTATAGTTGACTATGCACTGCAGTACAAGTATCCCTCCAATTCAGGACAGCTTTGGAGCACTCTGGAGCACGTGGTAGTCCTCTAATACAGACGGCTTTGATGCAGTCTCCACTATCGCATCAAATCAGACAGCGATGAAATACTAAGTCCTCTCTTAATTCGCGGCTTTGTTGTTGTGCGACGCGCTCTCTGTTGGCTAAATTTTGAAACGTATCTATACCGGATTCAGGAGCGGATCAAGCCTTGATAAAGGGGACTGTAAGAACAAAAGTTGTATACTTTATTTGTCATTGTATACGAAAAGAAGAGACACGGTTTTTACATTTTTTACTAAAATAAAATTACGGACGTCCACACTACCGCTACAGACTTACACAGAAAAATGCTTTATTCGGTACCGCTCTTACCATAAAGGGGTGTTACAATTCAAATTGTGTAAATATATGAAATAATAAACATTTACATTGATGGGATCCCTTTGATAGAATAAAGTATATAGAACCGTGGATAATTTACCATTTATATAAAATGATATAAACCTGAGACACGATACATGGTAACAGCTCCACTTGAATATTATACTACATTGCTATATAAGATAGTATTTCCGATCACATAGCTTAAACCACGGGTTGACTACACGATTTCTCTCATTGCACTACTCATTGCACGATCAATCTAAACAAGCATGGTAAACCACGATGCAAAGAGCATAATCAAATTATTTCATTCGTTAAACAACGCTTGTCAGCAGCATCTTGTTTTTTATTAAAGACAAATTTTATAAATGAAATATTCAAATGAGTACCATCTAAAACAAGCTTTGAAATTTTATTTTCAAATCCATTCGAAAATAAAGCAAAAGCTTTGCGAATAAGAGATTCTTTGGAATTCGAGAGCATGAGATATATTTTCTAGAAAATACAATTGTTGCTGTCAAACATGGAGACATTCGGCAAACAGAAAAGTACGTGACTGGGAAGCTATTTAAGCTGCTAAGTGATGAGCACATATAAAGTTGTTATTTGTTTCCAGGGCCTTAAAAAAGTCACAGCTATAGTATATGATTATCGCACTATTATTCCTCTAAGATAATTATCAGAAGTCATAATGTGACTATTAATATTTGATTTGGAAATTGCTTCGTTTTGCCATTAAAAGTTGTCACGGTGCCATCTATCAATTATAGATATGAGCATTAGCGCCTTTTTTTCTTGTTAGACGGAATTAAATATTTCACCTTTAGATTTATCGCTAAAACGTTTTATTCCTAATAAAACAATAATGGTTCAAATGGGTTATATGAAATAAAAAAAAATGGTGAGTTTTCTGTAGTGCACATTTTGTACTTCCATGCGGTCTATTTTTTGGTTTACTCTGCCGTTTTGTTTGAAGCCACTTCTGGGATAACCTCATTCTTTGGACGACGTCTACTGCAGCCAAACATGCGAACGAACTCTTGCTTGAAATGTGGAGACATTACTGCAAATATTATTGGGTTCACCAAGCTTGAAACCCCACCTAAGTTTGTAGAAGCTAAATAAGCTTGCCTTGGTATGTTCTCCATTGACCCAGAGAGATATTCAATAAAGTTTATAGCAATAAAAGGCGCTAGACAAATAGAAGAACTGTTCATTACTAATATGAGAATATACGAGGTCTTGACCTCTGCGGCGTTAACAGCCGACCACGCCATTTGTGATTTGTGCCGCACAAGGTACCCCCAGATTTTGAAGTAGCAGAAATAAGACACGAACACTGGAAGACCGATAAGAATAACCACTATGCATGGATAAACCGCATTTACGTTTAACGATACGACCAAGCAACAGGCAAAACCCGGATGAAAGTCTACATCGTTCGTGAAAACTCCAACTCCGTAGAAAAGAATTGTCAGTATCCATGATAAGGCGATGGAGATCTTTACGTTGGTATCAGTGAATAGACGCCTGTAGTGTGAAACATTCATCAGCTTACAGTACCTTTGAACGGCCATGAGACATATGATGAGGTAAGTATAGTTCCCAGAGATGTATCCGAGAAGAGCTACCACGGAACATAGAGCATCTCCAATCCCCTTCTCTCCAGTAGCGAGGCTGTACGCCAAGGTACAAGGCGGTTCAAGCAGACGTCGCCAGCTGCCAGTGCGGAGACATGGAGAAACGGAGTCTTCCGTAAGTTTGGATTACGGTAGACGGCGGCAAGTACGAGAACGTTTCCAATGACGGCGATGGTGGAGATGATCGCCGAGGCGATGGTCTCTTGCATGATCGTTGCTTGATCACGGTTGGCGAACTCAAGTCTCAACTTATCGCCGGGTGTAGGTCTTGGCACTACAGCTGCCACGAGGTTCGTTTAGTTAGTGTTCGTAGATGTTGGACTCAAAAACACTGGAAAATGAACTTAAAAAAAGAACACGTCAAGATTCAAAGATGAAGCGCTGTCCAGATAAGCAGATATTGCTTCCTCTGCAAATCGAGAAAATCATTTATTGAAATCAAGAAAGGTGTTTGTGCTAACAGGCTCGCCGCTTATAATAACGCCGTCAATTAAAAATGGTGATTATAACATTTTGTGGTCATCTTTTTTTAATGCCATCTTCCTTAGCGTTGTTTTCTTTCTAAGTTAAACAAAACATGAGATTATGTTGGGATTTTTCTTTAAATTGAATCTTCATCAGGCTCATGCCACTCCTCATGCTAGGTTAGCGCACTTTCGAGAAATAAAACGCTCCTATAAGCGAATAATGATTAAGACTGAAGGGAACAGTAAATGATTCAAGTACTACTTACCCTATAAGTACAAATTGTTATAAAAGTAGGGTAAAGAGGATTTGCAATTAGAAGCAACATATGTAAATAACAGCAAAAAAAAGATAAAATAAAATAAAAATGACGCCTGATATACGTAACCTCCTGCGCAGAGCTTTCTGTATCGCTCGTTTCCTTTGCTCCACAACAACATATGACACAGTAGATAGGAGAAAAGATTAAAAAGAAACGATGGGAAAAGTAAGCAATTCTAAATTAACATTGCCATATATCCTTAAAATCATTTATTAAAAAAAGCAATTGACACAAACCATCAATATTTGCTCAGGTCTTTCTCTGAGGTGCTTTTTCTAAGGAATTTTATTAATTTGAATACTGTCTGTGTATCAATCAGACACTTTTGGGCATCTAAACCTTTACTGAATACACGACTCCCGCAGCCATAGCTCCATGTGAAAACTAAGAAACAGCAGTCACTTACTTATAGCCTTTGTCGGGCGCTATTTTGTCATCCTAGCATAGCACCAAGTGTAGATGTGTATTTTTTGGGCAGTTGAGGGATTCCGCGTTACTTCAAAAGTTAGAAATACCGCTTATTCTGAATAAATACACATCAAAAAGCAATGAGAGTTTACAGTGACCTTTATTCTAGGATATAAGACAGTTATAGGACAATTACAGGAGGTGATCAATTATGAAAATATTCGAGCTAGTACTGGGATTGACTGGAGACTGACTGAGAGGTTGGTAATCCTGTGGAATGAGTTTTAGTTACCGCTCATTTGAAACTATGTGGGAAAAAAATGGCCGATCTTGTCTCTTATGTCTCCCGTCATAAACTTCTAATCTAAGAAACATTCCTTCGTATTACGTAAACAACGTACGTTTTTGAAGAATAAATCAAGTTGCTATATCATCTGCAATTACTCGGTACTCCAGTGATGTAGCAGGCCTCGAAATATTGGGGGGGGGGGGGGGGGGGGGCACGACACAGAAACATTAGGAAAATATGTGGAGACACAGCCACGCTACAACGGCTCATTGGAAAATATTCGGGGGGGGGGGGGGGGGGACTTGACTATGAGAAGACGGTTTATCTTTAGTTAGTTGAGAAGGTCCCTGAAAAGAAACTGTTTCCTGGGTATCAGGCCCCTAAAACCACAACGTTTTCTTCATATAATGATGATGTTAGCCTTCTCCGCAGACAACGCTTTAGAAACAAGCAACGCTATTAGGGCATCCTTTAGCTAGGCGCACCGCACAAGGAGCGCAGGGAAAAGGGAATCGTGCACCACAGGAATCCCGCGTGTTGATTCCTATTTACTCTTCTCTCGGGTTTTCTAAGATTCAGACAATTCTGCGAAGGAGGCTAAAATAATTGTATATCAGAGATTAATTCCTCGATCCAACGTAATCCCATTCCCCCAACATTTGCGCATTCAACTCCAAGTCCGTCGATAAGAAATCGGAAAGAAAAGAAAGGAGGAAAGGATGCCCGGACGTTTTTTTCCCTTTCCTTAATTACCTATTTATAATTTATAATGATTAAAAAAAGGCAAAAAGTCGAAATACCTTTGTGGTTCATCCCCTCTGGAACTTAAAATATAGGGTTGGGGGTAGGGACGAGTCGATTATGCTAGCATAATTTCTGGCATAAATCTCTCAAAACTAGCATAATTTTTAGACTTTTCGCAAAAAAAGCAATGCTAAGAATTGTCATTTTACAGACCGAACATGCTAACCTCAACCTAACCAACCAACCTATCTTATAATGTATAATTTAAATGTAAAACTGATCTCGCATTATAGTTTATTTCTGTTTTTGTTGTTATTATTCTAATATTATTTTGTTACTATTATTATTACTTTTTTAGGAGGGGAGGGGGACTGAGGACGAGGGAAGGAGGCCTGAGGACGAGGGAAGGGGGCTGAGGACAAGGGAAGGGGACTGAGGACGAAGGAAGGGGTGGGAAAAGGCCGGAACGGGAAGTCTGGGAAAAACTTGTTCCCAGTCCCACTCTTTCTCTTGAGAAACTACATATGCGCACTGTGTTAATGCCGATCGCGAGTAAAAAAAAAGTTGAGTCGTACTAGATGCATGCCGATCAACCTAATTGGCCCTCGGCCGTCAAGTAAGTGCAGCCGTGATCAGCAAGATAATTCTGTTTTTTAAAATTATAACCTGAAGAAGGCAGGTATTGGCCTGCCGAAATATCGTTTTAAAAAAACATAAATCTGCGTTGTTGCCGACTTTTTCTTTTACATGATTTATTAATATTAATCAACTGTCGACGCAGACCAGAAGGTCCGATGCACACCAGCAGATAGAGACTGTCTGGTGGTTTCTTCCTACTGCTGAATTACTATTATGACCGACTTGTCCCTAGGAGGGGGTGGGGGATACGATACAGATAAACATCCAAGTTCGCACGGTCAATTCCTTATTAGGACATAATATACCTTCCATCTGGAAGGACGCTTCACTCATTTTTTCGCTTGCTCCACGTCTATGGGGGGGGGGGGGGGGGGGGGGGGAGGGGGGTGGGGGTCACGGTCCCCAAAGCCCCACCCTCTTCTACGGCACAGGGCCTGATTCCTAGAAGGCAGTTTAACGCTAACCCAGGGATGGATGCCCTTTTTGTCCAATAAAATGTCAAGATAGCCGTATTTGTTCCTAAGTTAGATCTAACCTGCTTTCTAAAAAAAACGGCCCCTGGGTGATACGTATTGGTTGCCTACACAAAAACAAAACCCCTTCCCCCATATGAACGACCTTTGGCCTGGAAACCTCTCTGGTCTCCGGCGCATTTCATGACCTCTGCATAAACTACTGGGCACAGTAGCGGATCTAGGGGGGGGGGGGGGGGGGGGGGAGGGTTTAGGGGGAAACCCCCCTTTGGGCTGCCAGAAAGCCATATGTAACATAAACAAGTTTCGCCCTCCCTTTTTGTCACTGAGCATCAAAAAGCTAGATCCGCCCCTGAGGTACCGCCGATGTAGGTTCATCTCTAGGCTGCGCGGCCATCTTTATATGACGTCAGCCTTTGATTTCCCGCTACAAGGCCGACATTTTGAATGCGAATAAGTGGAGCTGATCAAAAGAAGCCTGTGGACGAGATAGAAGTTACCATCAATGTTCCGCTTTGTGCGGTTTGCACGTGGAACCCCTTCACAAACAGGAAGACCTAACGGCCCGGGACTCGTTGTAACAAGTCTCGGAAACATGATACTTTAAAGCTTATACATGCACTATAGGTCACAGGGTTTAGCTGAGACCGAATACAACGTTCTAACTCGACATCCATGTGTCGCGGAGTCATGTGCACTAGATTTGATTGACTCCATGCCACCAGGCAGAACGAGACGGGCAAAATGTACAAAAATAATAAATCAACAAAAGAAAATGTGCCAAGAAAAAGGATTATTTTTCATATTGCTAACTTCAACCAAAGCTGTATGTGCGTTAGTTATGGAGGGTCTGGTGAGGCACGGAGGGGTATGTTTCCCTGAGGTGTTATTATCTTTTGGCTAGCTAGCTTTTATTTATTTTATTAGCTTCGCCACAATAGGCGGGATAGCCGCAACAGCATGGCCATTTACTGCGGACCCTTTAAAAAACTACATAATTACAACAGATAATAGAAGATGTAAAAAGACTATTTACAACAAGTTACAGGACGAGCGAGACTACGGCATGAATTACACTTGATACAGACAGTTCGCAAATCTATTTCCTGTTAATCCATAATCTAAATACCCGAAATTGGACACACATAAAACTACATAAAAATACATTTAAGGCTTTCCCTATAACCGGAAATCGAAAGTTGCAACTGAATGAAAAACAACTCGGTTCTTTGTTTGTGCAACGTGCAGAAAGTGACGTTAGAGTGTAAACATTTCTACACGATCAATAAGATCGTGTAAGAACTCGAGTAGGTCTTTGAGGTTCCCCTTAGTTGTTTTGATGGGGTCAGGTTAGCTCTGAGGTATCTTCGCTTTGGTGCACGAATTACGAAAACAATACAAAAAATATTAAAAACAAAGGATCCTATTCTTTGCCTTTTTTGTGCCGTCCGTGTTCGATAGAATATAAACTCCATAGATGGTATTTCTTTCGTCAAAAGCCAGTTCAAAGTCTTTTACTTTGATCTACGTGATTACTCTTGCTAAACAGGATACGGAAACGAACGATACCATTTGTCTTGAAATACTCAAAACCTAAAAGAAAGTACAATCTTATTGGTCAAATTGATACCAAGAGCTAATCAGATCACACGTTCTTTGATTGAATTCTTTTTCTATTTGATTGACATGTCTATTTTTGGGACGTCACTCACGCATGGCATATAAGGCTTTGCATGGTACAGTGGTTCACAAGTTTTTGGCTCTAATAGATCGTTTCAGATTGTGTCTAAGCCGATTGAATATCTGCTCGAAAGAGAGCTGGCCCATACTCATGCGATTGCAAGGAATAATGCATCCGCCCGAAGCCTCTTTTCACGGCAACTTGCGTGTTTACAAGCTGGTTCTTCTTGGCGAAGGTGGCGTTGGGAAATCAGGTACAACTCTACACAAAACACACTCATTGCGATCGTTGTCCCCGGATGTCCTATCTGAAACAAGGCTGCGACCTATATTTATAGTTTTCGGAAGTTGGATTGGATACTGACGATTTAAGATGCCTTGAAATATGCCTCTCTTAGATTTATTTACTTGGATTAAGAGTTCTAGAATTCGCAGTGATTCGATTCCCAGGGTCACAGACGACATTTAATATGTACGGGTCATTTGATTTCTTTTCTTATTTTGTGGTATCAGGGACACCATTGTCAAAATCCGACTTCAGAAATTCTATATTTTGTTTTTCAACTCAAGGGAGATATTAATATTTATAATATTTAAGTATGGTACATCTTCATTCGCTAGACAAATCATTTGGATTGTGCCGCTAAACGCATTCCCTCGCACAAACAATCTCTCCCGCGTCAGAACTATTTTTTAGTGCAAGGACCCCTTCAAGAAAGATTATAATAATAATAATAATAATAAAAAAAAA
Source organism: Nematostella vectensis (assembly GCF_932526225.1). Taxonomy (NCBI): domain Eukaryota; kingdom Metazoa; phylum Cnidaria; class Anthozoa; order Actiniaria; family Edwardsiidae; genus Nematostella; species Nematostella vectensis. The sequence continues at coordinate 15,151,904 of NC_064038.1, forward strand.
ACAGGAACTGTAGACTTTAACCTATTCAGATTTCTTGCATGATTTTTTTTTGTTTTCGCAGAATAAGTTTCTGATGTTGTTTTTTCCGCAATTTGTGTTTACCTAATTTGCCAGTGACGTAGGAACTTTGTAACAGCACAACAAACTTCGCCTGTCGCATTGTCAAGTACTATTCACCCGTAAAAAAACACCTAGAAATGAATATATAATCAGATAATTTTTATCTCTCCACGAACCAAACTGAACGAAATGCGTTTCTCTGTTTAAGGGTTATAACCTCTCTCTCCACAGAGGCTATATTCGCCTAATTGCATTTACACATTTGTTTTTACTTTGATCAAATTTTGATAATTTTAACTTACCTTCCTAGACTTCCTATAGCGCGAAACTCAATAAAGCGTGACTAAATATAGACTTTGGTCTTTGGTCTATCTTCGGGTCTATTTGAGAACATACATAATCTAAAAAAAAACTTCTAAAATATTCTGTTTTGGAGATGTAGGTATTTTTTATCACGCTAGGTGGTTCATTGGGATTCAATGATTAATTGTTTGTTTCATGGTCTGTCAACTATAATCTCTTTAGCTACTAAATCAAGCGTAACAAAAAAAATAGTTCAATTAGAAAATAAGTCCAATGGCTTGGTATTCACCTTGCTACTATCATGGTATTCAGTATCGTAGAGTGATTGAAATATTTTGTTATACTTCCAGCTTTGATCGTTCAGCTGATTTCACACCAGTTTCTTGACTACCATGACCCAACTATCGGTGAGTAGATATTACCATACCAGGCATGTAGCATATGGAAGACTTTATGCACTGAAACATGGTCTAACCATAGTAACATAGAGAGGCTTGGACCCAAGGAGGGTAGGGTGTTTGAGGGGTATTTGATATCAGAGCAAGGAATACTTAACTATCCCATTTTCTGGCATCCTAACTCATTCAAAACCCTGGTTTTTGGCCAGTGTTTAGTCTGTCTTGTATCTGTGAGTGGTTAGACCTTATATTTGTTATAGACCCTAACAGCCTTGATATATTTGCAGAGGATGCTTACCAACACCAGGTGGTCCTTGACAATGAACCAGCCCTTCTTGACATTCTGGACACAGCGGGCCAGGTTAGCACTCACTTTGTACCCTGTAAGACAGGGGTGGGGCATTTAGGGGTATCATATCCCATTTGGGCACTACATTTATTCTGGGGTTCCAGGTTTCTTGTTTTGAGGATGGACAAATTTAAGAAAAAGAAAGAAAGAGAAAAAGGAGAGTGGGAATATTTTTTGGCATTCTTCATCGAAAGGGCTTTTTTGCATTCCCAATAGGAAACAAGACAACAGTTGTGAGCAAAAGGAAAAGTTGAGTAGGGAAGAAGTGTGTTGAAAATAAAACATGATGACCTTGACATCTCACATTCATTGTCAATAGGAAACAAAATAATAGTATATTTCTTGCCAACATTGTTAATGTTGTCAATCATAATATAAAAAAAACACTTTAAGGTGTAAAGTTCAACATTGTTTTTGCATATTTTTGTAGCAAGAGTTCACGGCCATGAGGGAACAGTACATGCGCAATGGAGAAGGCTTCATTATTATTTATTCCATTACTGACCGAAGCAGCTTTAATCTTGCTGCACAGTACAAGGATCAAATAGAGAGGGTTCGTCGTACAGATGATATTCCCATTGTGCTTGTTGGCAACAAGGATGACTTGGAGGGAAAGCGAGAGGTCACCACACAAGAGGGGCAAGAACTTGCCCACAGATTTGACTGTCCATTTTTTGAGACCTCAGCTTGCCAGAGGCATTTTGTTGACGATGCATTTCATGGACTTGTACGAGAGATCCGTAAAAAGGAAAAACAAAGACTTACAGGACATTTTCAAGAAGAGAAGAAAGGACTTGTGAAAAGTTTGAGGAATTTTGTCAAGCGACGAGGAAGGAAAACAGTTAGTTAGTATACCTCTAGATGAAGGGGTTGTTGTGGGATAAAAGTTGAATATCACAAAATAAGTTATTCTATGTATAGTAATCCACCATTCTTTGACAACTGCCATTGCTTATAAAAAATCAGATTTAAAAGGTGGGAAAAGAAGGAATGTATTTTATGATAGCCTTTATTTTGTCTAACATTTTTATGACCATGATCCAGATAATTAAATTGAGGGAACGAGACTTGATATTGGGGTTTCTCTAATGTAGCTTAGATAAAAAGGACCAGCCCTTTTGCTCACTAGACACCCATTGGTCTTTATACAGGCTCTCTAAATGCTCAAAAGTTTTGTTTTTTTTCAAGTTCGAAAAGAAAGCGCTAGATCCTTGAAAATGGATAACCTTTCTTAACAACGTTTGTGTACATAAAAAAGTGCAATACCTGCAACCAGGTCACAGGCTGAAGGAGGCAATGCTGACAGACCATACTCTGTGTGGTGGCTCTAAATTGAATCAAAAGCATTCCTGACCATGAGATTTTTGAATGTAGAAATCTCAGGAACTATGAGTTATGAATAGAATTGTACAATTAACAGTATTTGATCGCATGCCGACACAATGCTTATGTGTACAATATACACTAAGCAATGTATTTGATGTAAAAATAAAATAGCATTAGAGGACCTAAAATAAACTTTGTACATCTTCACCCATGTTTACTCTTCTTCAATCCCTGTCGGCCGCCATTTTTTCATCCTAACAAAGTACCGAGTGTGGAAAAGCACCTATTTTATTGCTTGATTTGGGGAAGCCAATGCGATATTTTCTATTGAATTTGGTGAATAAAGTATTAAACTTTTTGGTTTTAGATGTTAACACATTATATGCCTTCAAAAGGTTTCCTGACGAGGGCTACTCGTGATGTTTGCAAGCACAACACGTGATAATGAATGGTCGTCGAGTACCTTACTAACCGCTAGTGAATATGACATGGCTTTTCAGTGCAACAACTAAGAAAACCCAAGGCAAGTAGCAAAACAAAACAAAACACCTACCTACCTACCTACCCACCCACCCACCCACCCTTTATGGCAGTCCTTGTTTGCCACAGAAGCCTCCTGTTTCCGAAATACAGTTTCAGAGAGGCGATCGAACTCTTTAAAAACACCACCTACAAAGGCATCCTCCTCTTTCCCCTCGGTTGTTACTGAAAGTTTCCAGCCAAGCATTTCAGATCTAATTTCGTGTTTGAGTCGAGCCGCCATCTTGGATAATTGAGCTTGGTACTTCATGACATACGTTTTTAAGAAATTTCTGACACGCACTCTAATGAATAAAGCTGTTATGAAGTATCATGGCTATATTTTTCCAATAATGCAGTTCAAACACCCAAGGACTTGCAATTAGACCTCCCTCTGTCCTGTGGTATACCGAGCGTTCGAAGAATGAAGTGCAGAAAAGATTATTGTTGGTGGCTAAAGGTGGGCCACGCAAACACGTGCGGCCAGAGGTGCATGGACACCTACTGCAAGGTGCACCTCCAAAGGCTCCGTAAGGGCAGCCCCCTCCCCGTGCCGTGCAGGATCTGCGGCATAGGGACTCAGTCGGAGACGCGGTTGTGCCGCCCCTGCGGAGCGAATCGTGAAGGGCAGAGGATGCGTGGCGTCGAGAGGCGCGCTCGGGGATGGTTCGCACTCGTCCTGTCTGACATCGCAGCCCGCGGTACGGGCAATTAGAGACTGGGTGGCACAAGGCATACCCAAACGCTCGTCCTGTCTGACACCGCGGCCCGCGATACGGGCGATTAGAGACTGGTTGGCACAAGGTGTACCCAAACACTCGTCCCGCCGGTTGTGATACGGGCAGTTAGAGACTGGGTGTCACAAGTTGTGCCCAAACTTGGACGCTTACATAGAGGAGGTTCTCAATAGCATGCGTGACAAAGAGGCGCCCGCCGTACTGGCAGGGCTGGTCCAGGACATCCTGGACGAGGACATCCCCGACGATGTCAAACACAAGCTGCTTAAGCCGCTCGTACCGGCGAAAGCGTGGACAGAGGAAGTCTGGCGCGAGTTCGACCCTTTGCTGCCGGGACGGCGGCAAAAGGGTCCAGAGAGCTTAGACCCCCAGAAGTACTATTCTCTCTTCGTCGGGGGAGCCCATCTTCGGTTCCCAAGCGTGGATGCCACTCTTCGGGGCAGAGACATAAGCGCCGGTGTTTACCAGGAGATACGAGATCTTGGTGGAGCAGGTGTCATTGCCCTAAAGCCGGTTATGCGGGGGCCTGATATTAATGACGATGGCTCGGTGTGGTGGGTCTCGCACGAGCGGGAGTCTCTGCGGGCAAACGCAGTGTTGCCACCGGTGCTTGAGATGGTAGACCCCGACCGGCGTTACAGACTCTTTACGGTCGTTTGTAAGGCCCCTGCAGAGCCATTGGCGCCAATCACAGAGGAGGAAGGGCGCTCGGAGCACAAGATTGGTGGGTCATTAGTCAAACGAGGAGACCAAATCGCAGTCGGCGCCCTGGAAGGTATCGATGCGGGTATTTGGGGGAAAGGGCGAGAGTACCTCGTTTACGTGAGATACGAGCTTCGCCCTTTACCTGAGCAAAATGGTGAGCCTGGGCCAATGTTTGAGCGAGAGGGGAGTGACGCCTACGCTAACTGTGTTGTGAGCTATGTTGCCGACTTCTTGAGGAATCGCGGCACCTCGCGCTCCCTTGGTCTAACCAAGACACGAGGCAAGATCCTCGAGCGATTTGACAAGAAGCTGGCCACTACGGGATGCACCAAAGAAGACCTCTTTGAGATGGAAAAGAAGCTCGAGGTAAAGCTAGTAGCCGTGGACTGAACCACCTTCGATCGCGAGCGTCCACGGCCTAGACTTCGAGGCTGAGGGGGAGCTTCGTTCGTTATGTCAGGAGAAGGCAGCGCCTCGCGCTACCAGTGCCGCCACAAAAACGCGCGAGGCAAAAGTGCGAGAGGTGCTCATTCGCTTTATAAACAGGGCGATCCCCAGAAGCACGAGGATCTGGCTGTGTTGGCGTGTTATAGTCACGCACGAAGGCAAACTGTACCGATCGGGACAAGACGGATGGGCTATCGACAGGACGTTTACAGACGAGACTGGAAATGATCCTAAATGGCTCCCTGATGACCACCAGCCAACCAAGAGTACACCGAAGCTACGCACTCGATTGGCGGTGCAATAGGGTATCGCTTCAAGAAGTGGACCCAAAGAGAGAACATCAGGCCAACGCCTCTTAAATACAGGGACGTCTGGCGAGCGGCGCAGGTTGAGTCCAAAGTGTGGAATAGCAAGGAAAACTTAGGGGCGCAGCCTCATGCGCACATCGACATGCGTGCTGCGTACCTAGGATGCGAGGACAGTGTCTTCGGCGGCGCCTCGGACGCCATTGATCTGGTACGGAAATACGGCTTCCCTACGAACGTGTATCGTATCGCGGATGTTGTGGGACGGCCATTGAGCGAGGTTCTTCAACTAACCGGGGCCATTCAGCTGACCGAGTTAGAGTTCTCTGAGGCCTGCCACCACTACACTTCCGGGAGGGTGGGGCAGCACTTGGAGCGAAACGAGGGCTGGATCACCACGCCAGAGCTCAAGGACCTGTTAGACTCGGGTGACCTCGTTATGGCCACGGCGAGGGAGGTGTTTTATAGCGTCGGAAAAAAGGACTCCATCAAGTTCCCCAACTCCATCGCGTGCCGCCCCGGCGGCGAAGACTCGCAGTACCCTGAGGGTCGAGATCTCGCTGTCCGTTTCGCTCGCCACGGCGACGAGTCCTCGATCGTAGTCCGCGACCGTGAGGAAGCCGCGTATCTGACAAACCTCCTTGCGGGCACCGACCACTTACTTAACTTCGAGCATGCCGACGGGGCTCATCTGATCCAATACAAAGACGGTGTCCGGCGCTCACAATGGTACCATATCAGGGCCTTGGTCTTGACGTACACAAACATAGCGTTGCGACGCATGTTGAGGCGGATCCCTCGCGAAGACGTCCTCCGAGTGTGCACAAATGTCATATACGCAAAGGCGGTGCCCAGTGGTGTAAAGCTCGTTGAGCGAAATCCGAGGTATGGAGAGTGGCACCACAAGAAGCCTGGGTACGAGTGGCGATCCGAAGCGGCTTGGGGTCCGAAGAAGTCGGGGAGCTTGGTTAGGGAGCCAAGCACTGCGCCGAGACTGCCGTGCGATCTAGTGGCCGCAACCTCTGCAAAGATGTATCTAGCCGGCCAAGGAGGATCGGGGAAGATCGAGTGGGCGGTGAGCATGTTCCGTGGCCGCAACGTTGTGGTGCTCACCCCCGAGAACGACCTCGCCCACGACCATCGCAACAACCCGCGCCTCGCGATGAAGGCTCAAACCTACCACCACTACCTCTGCATACCAGTGGAGAAGCCGATAGAGGAGTGGAGACCTTCCGAGCTGGGGCACAAACTCGACCGTCTCGCAGAAGTAATCATCATTGACGAGTGCTGTAAGGTACAGACTAAAGTGCTACGCGGCCGTGTCAGGTAGTGTGTTGTGGCGACTATGGGCAGGTCCCGCCCTGGGGAGATAAAGGGGGCCTCACGATGTTCAAGGGAACATCCGCTGGTTCGAGTCCGACTACCGCTGCCTGTGTGAAGACTGCGGAAAGCCGTACAGTACATGCGACTGCGGCTCTGCCGCGCCCTCCTCCAGGCTCCACGACATAAAGGGCCGGATTTGGTGTCAGCCAGATTCCCAACAGCTTGAGGTGTTTCGAGAGGAGTGGGATGGGGTGGCGTTCGACTCGGCGATCGAGCAGGCCCACCCAAGCAATATGTGGGTGTGCTCGACCAACAAGATGGGGGCCCTTGTTCAGCAGCGATTGGTAGAGCACCACAGGAAAAACTACCCCCGATTGCCAGCAACCATCCGCTTTGACCCCGATCCTAGCGTCGCGCATCGTTATCGCAAGCAAGGGCGGCCGGTGCTCGTGCCAGGCAAAAGGGGTGATAAGGTCGACGGGTACAAAGGCACGGTAGTCGAGGTTCCTCTCGACGCGGTCCTTAACGGGCTTCCCCTCGAGTGGAAATACGCGGGCTGGGGGACAGTCCACCGGGTGCAGGGCAAGACTATCCAGACTCCAAGAAGTTTGTTCATCATAGACCACAGCTTAGAGGGCTGGATCACGAATGCTGTATACACCGGCAACTCCCGCGTGCGGCTCGCCGACCAGATAGTTCGCGTGATCCCACGCGATAACACCCCCGGTGCCTTGGTTCCCACAGGACTGCAGGCTACGCCCAGTGAAGAGCTCATTATAGCGCGAATCAAGCGATACGCTGTAGACGACAGGCAAAAGGGTCGCACAAAGTACACGGGACCGCACCACGTTCTGACGGTAGACCACGTACTTTGCATGATTGCTGACGCGGAAAAGAAGTGCACGGTCTGTGGCACTCAGCTTCTGCTTCAGGGGTACACCAAGAGTCATCCCCAATGCTTCAGTATCGACCGGCTGGACGACAGTCGGGTCACTACAAGTGGAATGTCAGACTCACGTGCCTTAGCTGCAATAGAAGGCAAAAGCGCTGATCACGCTAGCGTGACGCTAGCGTTACGCTAGCGTCGCGCTACGCAACTGCGAACGCGTGAAGCCGTGCTGAGAGTACGCCGTGTAATACAACACTGGCTGTCCGGGCTCCATGACCCTCTTTAGTATTGGGTATACCTTGCTTGTCCACCACGGGTCCGTCGCTCGCCGTCGGCCCTTGTCCTGGAGGTCGTTCTCGTTTGCGGCGATGTACACCTCCGTTCCGACTTCTAAGGGGACCATTAAGGGGGGCTTTTCGGCTTTGAGAGGCACGCGCCTCAGCTTTATGGCGTCTTTAGGCGCAAAGCCAGTCATGCGAGTCTTCGTTGCGTTTATGTCCTAGATGACGATTGGCAAAGCAGTAACCCACTCGCGGTTCGTCTCGCCGGATGCAAGCTCCTTCGAGTACTGCGCACGAAAAAAAGCTGTGCCAGCCAGCGATGGAAAGACTCGGCGAAAGCTTGGCTCCTGTGGTGCCCTGGCTCAGCCCGTCGGACCTCCACCCCGTGTTCTGTTAGGAGCTTTATGTTAGCACCCTTGAACTCCGTGCCGTCATCAACCATGAGGACTTTAGGCCATGTGAGAGGTCCCTCTGCATAGATGTCAGCGAGTTCGCGGGAGACGACGGCCGCGCTCTTAGTCCTCAGTGGGCGGGCGGCTTTATATCGTGAAGCAACGTCAACGACAGTCAGGGCATACTTGTACCCGCGGTAGGTTGGCAAGAATAGCAGGTCCGACTGGTGGATACGGTTTGGTATCTGCTCCGAGAAGTGGGTGTAGGTAGTCGGAGGAGGGGGTGTCTGTGTGTAGCCCCCGACGGGCTGCGAACTTACCCACTTGCGCACTCGATCTATGGAGGCTGAGCCCTTGGGAAGTTTCGCATGCAGAGCGGTCACTCCCTGGAAGTCTCCTCTGGCGTAGTATATAGGACGATGTCGGCAATAATGTATCGCGATGTCTCCAACAGGCAGTTGCCGTCTGCTAGTGCAGTGCCGTGGTGGTCTTTCTGAGGCCGGTCTGCAATTATCTGCAATCATCTTATACTTATACGTATACGTATACTTATACGCATACGTATACGCATACGTATACGTATACGAATACGTCGCGCTCAGAGCCTTGCCTTTGGCGCGGTTGATTGTTCCCACGATGGACTCGGCCGTGTGGTGCCCGGCTGGCAGAGTAGCGATGGGCGGGAGGGGGCTATAGTCGTTATCTGATGCTCCCGCTCGAGATTATACCGGCTGTTAAACAGCGAGCACTGCCGAAGCGCCACGAAGCTTGGGCGCCTTATCAGCTGCTCGAAGAAGAGCGTCAGTTTGCCTGACGGTAAACGCAGCATGTAGGACCACCATTGTGTTGAACATAGCCCGCCTACGTGTTTAATAGGGCTCAGCATGGATTGGGAAGGCTGGCAGATGCTGAACGAGGTTCCCCGAAGGAAGGAGGAGGAGACGAAGAAGGCGGCAGTTGCGGTGGGAGTCTCTATAGCCGAACATATCAAGCACACTATAGCCGAACAAGTCCAACGCGCAAAAACCGGTTTCCCTATGTCTCTGACCCTCGCGCAAAAGCTGCTCTACACCGTGCCCGCGACCCCCGTGGAGAGCACGGCCTCACTCACGCAGCTGGAGATACACGTGGCTGAGGACAAATCATTCACGACTAGGGTCCGAGACATATTCAAAGAGACAGTAGTCACGCACAAGTCCGCCAAGGAGTCTCGCCGGTGGCTATCGGAGCCTTCCTACGGGTACTGGCCACAGCAACTCAACTTTGCGGTCTGGTGCGCAACCGCCGGATGTGGGGTGTCCCTAGTCGACCCCGCTTTCGCCACACTCCCCTCTGTCATCAGGGGATTTCTAAGGTTTCACGTCTACTTTACCACCCGGAGGATACTCTACGAGCTCGGCGCCCCCTGCCTGGCGACAGCCCGTTCACGCAAAAAGGTAACCCCTACAAGAAGGCCGCTTTCGAGCGTCTATGTATAGAGTTCGGTTTGCCGCGTAAGCCAGACTTCCGATGGAAAGGCGGGCGGAACCACGGGCTAGGCGATGTGTTTGTGTTCTACCCGGGGGAGGGGTATCGCAACGTGCACGTGATCCGTGGCTACGACACGGCGGCGGACGAGTACCCGAGCCACCTCAATCTGTTTAGCGACGAAGATGGGACGTACAATAGTGGGAAGCAGGTGGGTTACATACGCAACGACGGCCACGGGGGCGTGCAATATAGCTGGTTTGCGCCTCCCAAAGGCGAGGCGCTGACAAAAGCAGGGCTAGGAAGACTCGACCGCTCGGTCGAGGCGTTCGTCTATACAGTGCTTTGCGCGCAGGTAAACGTCCGTTCCTCCATCGCAGGGGCCGGTGGGCCGGCCATGGAGGCGCAGGCGGAGTTCACGAAGCTGCTCGAAGACGCGATCATAGAAAACGACATCGCTCAAAGCGTGAAAAGGTACCAGTTAGCCGCGCAGGAGGCCAAGGTGAGACTGAGTCTTGCGTTCGCACCAGGAGTGTGGCTGATGCCGAGCGATCTGGTGATAAACACACAAAGCGTCGTGGGCTACAACAATAAGCTGCAGAAAGCCACGGACTCCATGACGCTCGGCGCAAACGCGATCAACACCGAGACAAAGCCAATCGGTGCTCATAACATGGCCGGTGGGCATCCTAAGGTGCAACACGGGATCAGCCGCGTGCCGTCCCGGCGGCAAAGCAAGGATTCCGCCCCTGCGAAAGTGCACGCAGAGGGCGCGGCCCCTGCCTCCTCTCCACGTGCGCACGCTGCGCATAGCATGTCGGGCGAAAAGAGTGACCACACCGCCCTCAAGGGCGAGGAGAGCGACTTGCCGAGCGACGTCACAATGGCTGCGATCGTCGTCGCTACGGCCAATCCGATAGCGGTGACGGTAAAGCCGTACTTTTTGAAGATGGCTTTGATGCGCTCTCTTAGCGGCTTTTGGTTCTCGAGCTCCCGGTTTTCGCGTTCTAGTTCGTCAATCTCGTACAGCCTCTCCTCGTTGCGCTCACGGGCCTCTTGGCGGCGACAATCTGACGTGTTAGGGTCGTCGATGGTCTCCCTGTCTGCGGCTACCACCCCTTGCAGCTCTTGGACTCGTTCTGTGTTCTCCTGGATGACCGAGTCTACCTCTGCCACGGGCCCCATCGCCAGCTTGAAGCCTTTCAGATTTGCAACGTACTGTCGGACGCTCCCGTTCTTATTGAACAGCGGACTTGGTTTAGTCCAACCTCTTCCTGGGCCGAGTTCACGAACCTGTATTAGCGTCTTCCCCTCCAGTCTGACTGGAACCGTATCAGATCCTCGTTAAGGTCTGGGTATTCCTTCCTGTGGGACAGGAGAGCGAGTCTTGTCGCTGCATCCCCTGTGATGAACAAGGTTTCAGCGCTTGCCGTTCCTGCGGTTTGCGTTGCGCTTCGCGAAGCCATGCTATGCGCAGCATGCATACGCGATGACGTGCTCGTCATTGGGATCGGCTCCTCATCGTCGGGGTTGAACGGGATAAGGGCGTCGTCTCCTCGTTCCCCGCTCCGCGATCGGCGGACGCACCCGGCAAGGTATCGTCAATGTCAACGTCAACGTCACCCATGATGCGTGCGCATAACTCGTGCTATGCTATGTTATACATGTCTAACAGTCCGCACTATAGCCACGCGACTTCGTACTTATGTGCATATACGTATACGATGTCAGTCAGCTATAAACTTGACCCCCAACGAACACCCAGAATTCCTCTGGGGTTGAAAGCCGAGAGAACTGTTCACCGGGTCACTCTCAACCCGTCGACGGCCTCCCCAGGCGAGACGCTATATGTGGCGGTCCCAAAGCTATCGGAAGGCGTCACGCTCGTGCCTGGCTCCTTGAGGGTCGGTCTCGATCTCTCCGTCTCAGGCCATGCGAATAATACCGTCGTGAACAACGTCGGCCGAAATCTCGTGAGCTGCCTGAAAATCACGTTTGCAGGAGAAACGCTCCAGGACACCAACCGCCAAGACGTCTTCAAGACGTATGAGGAGCTTTACCTGTCCAAGGTCGAGAGAGAGGACCGCCTGGAGCAGGGCATACAGTCAGAAAACATGCGCAAGCTTTGCTCCAAGGCTGGCGATAAAGCGACCAGTAACGCCAAGGAGTTCGCTCTAAACGCCGCCCACGGGGCGAGGTACACCATCCCGCTAGACCATTCTCTGCTGACGGACCTCGGCGTGCTGTACCCAAGGGCGCTCTCCGAGGCGCTGCTCTTCGAGATCACGTTCGCAGCGGTTGATCGGGTAGTAGTTGGAAGCGATGCTACCAAATTATCCTATGGCATCAAAAATCTAGAGCTGAAGTACGAAAGCCTTAGGGACGACAACCTCGCCCGGTCTGCAGCCGCCGCCTACCAAAACGGCACAACGTTCTTCTACGAGCAAGTGAACCTTCACAAGACCGTCGTGATTAACAAAAGGGACGGACAGCATAATCAACGAGAGTGTCAACCTGCCGCGTAGGTCTCTGAGTGGCCTGTTGCTCCTCTTTGTGGAGCCATACACGGCAGGGGCTCGTGAGAAGTTCGTGAGAAGTTCGTGTAACCCGACATCAAGAGCGTTCGCGTTACAATCGACGGCATGCCAGGGGCTGCGCCCCACGGATTTCTGGAGGGAGGCGAAAAGGCGGTTCGTCCGCCCCTCCCCCGGGGGGGGGGGGGGGGGCACAGCGGAGCGCCCGCCGCCCCGGCAATCGGCCCCGAGTCGTTCTATGGCGATAACAAGTTTGCTCTTTGGATCGACCTTCGAACGACGGACGACAGTGCTATCCATGGGGGTGGTCTCCGATTGGTCAATACCCGCGACGGTGTGCACCTCGAGATAAAACGCACGGCGAGCGGCACGGGTACTGTAAACTGTCACGTGTTTGTGGTGGCCGACGCCCAGATGAACCTTTATGAACGGACAGCTAGAGTCAATACAATACTGAGCACATACGCCGGAGCGTATGTGGGCCCGACGTCATGCGGGAAGACATAATTCGGGGCAAGTTTGACTACGTCGTACTCGTGTGCCCTACCTTTGTCTACAACAAAACATACGACGGCTTCGGCGAGGGCGACAATCGCCTGTTTGTCATCGCACCTGAGGCGGGTCAGATCGACATACTGCTGAGGTTTCTCTCCGCTCTCTTCGAAGGCACTAATACGCTAATCATACTAGGCGACTGTGCGGCCTCGAAAGACGTAAAGGGCGCTCTGACCAGCTCGTCAACTTGGCGTTCAGCGCGCGCCACGTGGGTATTAGCGTGTGGGTGATCACGCAGCAGCTCACCAGCATAACGAAGCCGTTCCGCGAGAACATCGCGGCCCTGGTGGTCTTCTATACCCCGAGCAAGGCGGACATGAAAGCTATCCTGCATGACTACGGCGCGGAGCTCTCAGAAGAGAAGATGAAAGAGTACATGAAGGCCCTCTAGACGAAAAAGTTCTCGAAGTTAGAGTTTTGCTTGTGTCACCCTTATACCATCGCCCTAGTTGAACGTTAACCACCGCCCTAGGGCATAACGTGCGCTGCAACTTAGCCACGGCATGATGAGCGACGAATACTTTGAGAGTCTTCTTGAAGGGGGCGCCGCCGGCCTCCCGGCCGTCGAGTCGTTGGGCTGCTCGACGCATCCCGCCGGAACGGCAACCGGAGGTGAGCAAACTGAGATAGCAGACGCGAGGGAGAAACTCGCGATTCTCGTAGCCTCGGGGAAGTCGAGAGAAATGGTAGGCAAGGCCCTGACTCACGACGACGCAGCAGCTCACCAGCATCACGAAACCGTTCCGCGAGAACATCGCGGCCCTGGTGGTCTTCTATACCCCGAGCAAGGCGGACATGTAAGCTAGCCTGCATGACTACGGCGCGGAGCTCTCAGAAGAGAAGATGAAAGAGTACATGAAGGCCCTCAAGACGAAAAAGTTCTCGAAGTTAGAGTTTTGCTTGCGTCACCCTTATACCATCGCCCTAGTTGAAGGGTAAGCGCAGTAAACCACCGCCCACGTATACGTATACGTATACGCATCGATCACACCGCCCTCAAGGCGGAACACACGTGTTGCACCCTAGGGTGCATGATGAGCGACGAGAGTCTTCTTGAGGGGGGCGCCGCCGGCCTCCCGTCTGTCGAGTCGTTGGGCTGCTCGACGCAGCCAGCTACCGGAGGTGAGCAAACTGAGATAGCAGACGCGAGGGAGAAACTTGCGATTCTCGTAGCCTCGGGGAAGTCGAGAGAAATGGTAGACAAGGCCCTGAATCACGACGACGTCAAACGCATGAGCGCCGACGAGGTGAGGGAGTACGAGAGGCGATACGAGACCGCTCTAGCAAGCCGGACTACAGACGCCCTGGCAGACAGCTTTCTGAAGCTTACGACCAAGCTAGTAGGCATGGCGCTGCCGATAGACAGTGTGGTCGATCTTCACAATGACCTAGTGTCCGACTACATCATCAACAACGAGCTTCGCACATTGTGCGGAAGCCTGTCTCTACGCTGCGGTCGTTTGATGGCTTTAGCCGCCGTGGCGTTACACATAGCACGTCATGTAAACACCAACGGAACGGCAAGCGCTGACGCGCGGTGTCAACGCGAGGTAGCAGCCGCGGACTCACCAGTGGTTTGAATGCCGGAACGGCACACGGACAGTGGCGAGTCTGCCATCCCAGAGTAGACGTTCATTTGAAAGCTTGCCACTTCTTCTACCACTTGGTACCAAGTAGTTGACACCGCGTGTGTGTTGACACACACAAATGGAGGAACCTCAAGGAAGTACTAGTGCCCAGCCTGCCGGGACGTCAGCGGAACCTGACGAGTAAGCTGCTCAAGAACCTGCACGTACGCCTTCGGCGTTTGCGGAGAGAATCACGAGCCCCGAACCACCCGCGACCCGACCTAAACACCCTGGGCGAGTCGAAGCTGGAAGGTGCTTGGCAAAGTGGAACCGAATTAACAGAGCGAAGAAAGAGACACTTCGTGTCGTGCAGTGGCCGGTGGCCCCGGGGCCGAGCGAGCCGCAGGGACGCGAGGGCTTGCGCGCCGACGATGCCTTCGGCATCACACACACACCAGTCCTGGGAATCAACTCTGCCTGGTCGGCTAGCTCGGTTATTGGGGTCGCTGGTCTTCTAGTGTCATTGTTCGGCCTCTACACACGTAGGCGGGAGCTAGCTGCCGCGTTCACTCACACACCAGCTGTTAACCAGCGAGCTACCGATCCGCATGCTACCGAAGGTACCGACGACGTGACTCCCCCCGCAAGGCCGCCGCTGTCGGCCGCACAGCAGACCAAGGACCGCGTTCCGGCGACAGCGCTTTGCGCTCCCGGACAATGCAAATCTCGGCTGTTATCCATGGAGTAAGCAGACATTTAGACACGAGGACCCCATCCATATCCGCACGTCCGTGGATATATATACATATAATGTCGACGACGCAGCAGAGCAAGATTACGAAGACCATCACCGACGCCGCAGTCATTACCGGCCTCGTAGACGGTATCGGCTGGGTTGGGCGCAAGGTCTTGCGCGAGGACTTCACCAAAGACCCCTCCGCGAACGCCATGAACTACGCAAAAAAAATGACTGCCGCCGTTGCAGGTGCTGTCGCTTTGAAGGGTTACCTTGAGGACCAGAAGATCCTGCCCATGTAGTAGTGTACGGTGGCACATGTAGGCCGTGTATTAGACTCGTGTTCACGTACACACAGCACGTGAAGTGTGCTTAGCACAAACATGGCCTCTATCGCCTATTTCGTGCGCAGTACTCGAAGGAGCTTGCATCCGGCAAGACAAACTGCGAGTGGGTTACTGCTTTGCCAATCGTCATCTCGGACATAAACGCAACGAAGACTCGTATGACTGGCTTTGCGCCTAAGGACGCCATAAAGCTGAGGCGCGTGCCTCTCAAAGCCGAAAAGCCCCCCTTAGAGGTCCCCTTAGAGGTCGGAACGGAGGTGTACATCGCCGTAAACGAGGAAGACCTTCAGGACAAGGGCCGACGGCGGGCGACGGACCCGTGGTGGACAAGCAAGGTATACCCAATACTAAAGAGGGTCATGGAGCCCGGACAGCCAGTGTTGTATTACACGGCGTACTCTAAGCACGGCTTCACGCGTTCGCAGTTGCGTAGCTTGACGCCAGCGCGACCAAAAATGTCTGCTGGTCGCGCTAGCGTCACCCTAGCGTCACGCTAGCGTGATCAGTGCTTGTGCCTTCTATTGCAGCTAAGGCACGTGAGTCTGACATTCCACTTGTAGTGACCCTGGCTGTCGTCTAGCCTGTCGATACTGAAGCATTGGGGATGACTCTTGGTGTACCCCTGAAGCAGAAGCTGAGTGCCACAGACCGTGCACTTCTTTTCCGCGTCAGCAATCATGCCGAGTACGTGGTCCACCGTCAGAACGTGGTGTGGCCCCGTGTACTTTGTGCGACCCTTTTGCCTGTCGTCTATAGCGTATCGCTTGATTCGCGCTATAATGAGCTCTTCACTGGGCGTAGCCTGCAGCCCTGTGGGAACCAAGGCACCGGGGGTGTCATCGGGGGGGATCACGCGGACTATCTGGTCGGCGAGCCGCACGCGGGAGTTGCCGGTGTATACAGCATTCGTGATCCAGCCCTCTAAGCTGTGGTCTATGATGAACAAACGTCTTGGAGTCTGGATAGTCTTGCCCTGCACCCGGTGGACTGTCCCCCAGCTCGCGTATTTTCACTCGAGGGGAAGCCCGTTAAGGACCACGCCGAGAGGAACCTCGACTATCGTGCCATTGTACGCGTCGACCTTCTCACCCCTTTTGCCTGGCACGGGCACCGGCCGCCCTTGCTTGCGATAACGATGCGCGACGCTAGGATCGGGGTCAAAGCGGATGGTTGCTGGCAATCGGGGGTAGTTTTTCCTGTGGTGCTCTACCAATCGCTGCTGAACAAGGGCCCCCATCTTGTTGGTCGAGCCCACCCACATATCGATCGATCGATCGCTCGATCGCCGCGACAAACGCCACCCCATCCCACTCCTCTCGAAACACCTCAAGCTGTTAGGAGTCTGGCTGACACCAAATCCGGCCCTTTATGTCGTGTAGCCTGGAGGAGGGCGCGGCAGAGCCGCAGTCTCATGTACTGTACGGCTTTCCGCAGTCTTCACACAGGCAGCGGTAGTCGGACTCGAACCAGCGGATGTTCCCTTGTGCCCACTCCTTGAGAATATCGTGAGGCCCCTCTTTATCTCCCCAGGGCGGGACCTGCCCATAGTCGCCACAACACACTACCTGACACGGCCGCGTGGCGAGATACCCTAGGATGGCGCGTAGCACTTTAGTCTGTACCTTACAGCACTCGTCAATGATGATTACTTCTGCGAGACGGTCGAGTTTGTGCCCCAGCTCGGAAGGTCTCCACTCCTCTATCGGCTTCTCCTCTGGTATATCAGAGGTAGTGGTGGTAGGTTTGAGCCTTCACCGCGAGGCGCGGGTTGTTGCGATGGTCGTGGGCGAGGTCGTTCTCGGGGGTGAGCACCACAACGTTGCGGCCGCGGAACATGCTCACCGCCCTCTCGGTCTTCCCCGATCCTCCCTGGCCGGCTAGATACATCCTTGCAGAGGTTGCGGCCACTAGATCGCACGGCAGACTCGGCGCAGTGCTTGGCTCCCTACCCAAGCACCCCGACCTCTTCGGACCCCAAGCCGCTTCGGGCCGCCACTCGTACCCAGGCTTCTTGTGGCGCCACTCTCCATACCTCGGATTTCGCTCCACGAGCCTCACACCACTCTGCACCACCTTTGCGTATATGGCATCTGTGCACACTCGGAGGACGTCTTCGCGAGGGATCCGCCTCAACATGCGTCGCAACGCTATGTTTGTGTACGCCAAGACGAAGGCCCTGATATGGTAACATTGTGAGCGCCGGACACCGTCTTTGTATTGGATCAGATGAGCCCCGTCGGCATGCTCGAAGTTAAGTAAGTGGTCGGTGCCCGCAAGGAGGTTTGTCAGATACGCGGCTTCCTCACGGTCGCGGACTACGATCGAGGACTCCTCGCCATGGCGAGCGCACTTGCCTACGAAACGGACAGCGAGATCTCGACCCTGCGAGTCTTCGCCGCCGGAGCTGGAGCGGGGGAACTTGATGGAGTCCTTTTTTCCGACGCTATACAACACCTCCCTCGCCGCGGCCATGACGAGGTCACCCGAGTCTAACAGGTCCTTGAGCTCTGGCGTGGTGATCCAGCCCTTGTTTTGTTCCAAGTGCTGCCCTACCCTCCCGGAAGTGTAGGGGTGGCAGGCCTTAGAGAACCCCCACTCGGGCAGCTGAATGGCCCCGGTCAGTTGAAGAACCTCGCTCAATGGCCGTCCCGCAACATTCGCGATACGATACACGTTCGTAGGGAAGCCGTATTTCTGTACCAAATCAATGGCGTCCGAGGCGCCGCCGAAGACGCTGTCCTCGCATCCTAGGTACGCCGCACGCATGTCGAAGTGCGCATGAGGCTGCGCCCCTAAGTTTTCCTTGCTATTCCACACTTTGGACTCAACCTGCGCCGCTCGCCAGACGTCCCTGTATTTAAGAGGCGTTGGCCTGATGTTCTCTCTTTGGGTCCACTTCTTGAAGTGCTCCCATCGAGTGCGTAGCTTCGGTGTACTCTTGGTAGGCTGGGTGATCATCAGGGAGCCATTGAGGATCATGTCCAGTCTCGTCTTTAAACGCCCTGTCGATAGCCCATCCGTCTTGTCCCGATCGGTACAGTTTGCCTTCGTGCGTGACTATAACACGCCCACACAGCCAGACCCTCGTGCTTCTGGGGATCGCCCTGTTTATAAAGCGAATGAGCACCTCTCGCACTTTCGCCTCGCGCGTTTTTGTGGCGGCACTGGTAGCGCGAGGCGCTGCCTGCCCCTGACATAACGAACGAAGCTCCCTCTCAGACTCGAAGTCTAGGCCGTGGACGCTCGCGATCGCAGGTGGTTCGGTCGGAAGCTCCGCCCAGGCGTGGTTATTGTGGCAAGGGATGCGGATTTGTGTGTACCCCCTCTCGTACTTCCCTGAGTCCCACAGGACGTTGCCCAGGGCGTCCACGGCTACCAGCTTTATCCCGAGCTTCTTTTCCATCTCAAAGAGGTCTTCTTTGGTGCATCCCGTAGTGGCCAGCTCCTTGTCGAATCGCTCGAGGATCTTGCCTCGTGTCTTGGTTAGACCAAGGAAGCGCGAGGTGCCGCGATTCCTCAAGAAGTCGGCAACATAGCTCACAACACAGTTAGCGAAGGCGTCGCTCCCCTCTCGCACAAACATTGGCCCAGGCTCACCATTTTGCTTAGGTAAAGGGCGAAGCTCGTATCTCACCTAGACGAGGTACTCTCGCCCTTTCTCCCAAATACCCGAATCTATGCCTTCCAGGGCGCCGACTGCGATTTTGCCCCCCTTTTTGACTAACGACCCACCTATCTTGTGCTCCGAGCTCCCCTCCTCCTCTGTAATTGGCGCCAATGGCTCTGCGGGGGCCTTACCAACGACCGTAAAGAGTCTGTAACGCCGGTCGGGGTCTACCATTTCGAGCACCAGCGGAAGCACTGCGTTCGCCCGCAGAGACTCTCGCTCGTGCGAGACCCACCACACCGAGCCGTCGTCATTAATAGCAGGCCCCCGCACAACCGGCTTTAGAGCAATGACACCTGTTCCACCAAGATCTCGTATCTCCTGGTAAACACTGGCGCTTATGTCTTGGCCCCGAAGATGGGCGCCGCCGACGAAGAGATGGTGGTACTCCTCGGGGTCTAAGTCCTCTGGGCCCTCTTGCTGCCGTCCCGGCCCTCCGGGCCCCCTTGCTGCCGTCCCGGCAGCAAAGGGTCGACTTTCTCTGTCCACACCTTCTCCGGTAGGAGCGGCTTAAGCAGCCTGTGTTTGACATCGTCGGGGATGTCCTCGTCCAGGATGTTCTGGACCAGCCCCGCCAGTACGGCGTTCCCCTCTTTGTCACGCATGCTACCGAGAGCCTCCTCTATGTAAGCGTCCATGTTTGGGCACACCTTGTGCCACCCAGTCTCTAACGGAGAGTGTGTGTATGACCTGTGCCACCCAGTCTCTAATTGACCGTACTGCGGGCTGCGATGTCGGACAGGACGAGTGCGAACCATCCCCGAGCGCGCCTCTCGATGGCACGCATCCTCTGCCCTTCACGATTCGTTCCGCAGGGGCGCGTCTCCGACTGAGTCCCTATGCCGCAAACCCTGCACGGCACGAGGAGGGGGCTGCCCTCACGGAGCCTTTGGAGGTGCACCTTGCAGTAGGTGTCCATGCACCTCCGGCCGCACGTGTTTGCGTGGCCGATCTTTAGCCACCCGCAATAATATTTTCCGCACTTCATCATATAATAATCTTTATTGAGGAGAGCTTTTTCATTTAAAAATGATTTTCAAAAAGGACCTCGACTTATAAATAATAACAATAATCTATAAAAAATATATGGAAAAAAAATTAAGAGAAAAAAATATATTGTTGATATATCGTTACATTAAAAAATACTATGATAAAAAATACCTAGGTTAAAAATTGAGAAATACTGCGTTTAAAAGTACAAATATTTGTGCATCTCTTAATGTCCTGGCTAAGTGAGTTAAAATCCTTGACTGCATGGTACTCAGTTCTTTGTTTGCCCCAGTTTCTTTTCACACTAGGGAGCCTAATATTACATTTGTTTCTGGTATTATAATTATGTTGATCTTCGAGTTTTAACAGATCCATTTCATGCTCTACGAGACCATTTAAACATTTAAAGACATATACACATCTTCTAAGAAAACGCCTCTTTTCTAGAGGTAACCACTTAAGTTTGGCTAAAGCGTCTGTTGCCGACGAGTACAGTGGTCTATCAAGTATTATTTTTGCAGCCTTGTTCTGGAGGATTTGTAAATTTGACATGATAGTGACATTATGCTTATCGCCCCAAACTAAATCTGCATATTCGAAAAGGGGCAGAACTAGACTATTATAATAAAGAAGTCTAGCTCTAAAAGGCAATAAATGCTTAATGCGCTTTAGAAGACCGAGTCTTTGGTTGATATTGCCAGATAAATATTCAACATGCTCTGACCATGTCAAGTCGGAAGATATGAATACTCCAAGATATTTGAAATTACTCCCATTAGATACATTGTAATTTGAAATCGACACAGAAAGTTTGATTTTACTCTCTAGTTTCCTGTTGCTGCCTAAGAGCATACATTTCGTCTTTTCCAAATTTAGTGTTAGCTTGTGATCGTCCATCCATTTAGCAACGGCCAAAAGATCTTGATTGAGGTTATCGCTCAACTGCTTAGAGGAAGAACCATAACAGTAGATCACAGTATCATCCGCATAAAGAGAGGCACAGCAGGACTCCAAAACATCGGGCAAGCTGTTTATGTAGATGACAAACAGCAACGGGCCCAAGATGCTTCCTTGGGGCACCCCGTGAGTGACTGGAAGTTCCTCGGACAATGAATTACCGCAACATGTGCGCTGTGTTCTGCTGTCCAGATAAGAACGGAACCATGCCAGGGGGTTTCCAGATAGACCGATCTCAGTTAATTTCTGCAACATGATTTCATGGTCCACTGTGTCAAAGGCCTTTGTTAGATCGATAAACACGGCCCCACACAGCTTACCCTGTTCCATATTCAACAGAACCTCGTCGACAAATGATGACAGCGCAGATACCGTAGATAGACCCTTTCTGAAACCAAACTGCTTGCTCGAGAGTAAACCATTGGAGACCAAAAATTGATACAATTGTGAGTGTATTGCTCTTTCTAGGATCTTGCTAAGTGTAGGTAGAATAGAAATCGGTCTGTAGTTGGATGCATTTGTCCGTTCGCCTGACTTAAACAATGCTGTAATTTTTGAACACTTCCACAGCTTCGGGAATTTACCTGAGCGAATCGATAAATTTAACATGTTGGTAATAGAAGGAGCGATTGTGCGAGCAGAGTTCTTTAACAATCTAGCACTGATTTTATCCAGCCCAATGGCTTTGTTAACTTTCAGTTGTAAAAGCTGCTAGAGCACAAAAGATTCGTTTAGTTCAATCAGTTGGAATTGGCACGTTTGATTTAAAACCGAGCTTTGATTTGATTTGCATGTGGTGAACTTGTCAGCCAGGCGTTGTCCAATGGAAGCAAAGAAGCAGTTCATTGCAGTCGCAATAGAACTAGGCGTTATGTGTTGAATATTATCAGTAATGATGCATTGAATAGATTCCGAAGTTGATTTACGATTACAAGCTTCATTTACTGCTTTCCAGATTTTACCGGAGTCCCCTTTCGATTTCTCGATCATATCGCAATAATACTTCGACTTTGAAGATTTCACCAGTTTGTTAACCTTGTTCCGCAAATTTCTGTATGTTTTCCAATGGCGCTCTGTGTTTAATTTCCGCGCTATCCGGTGAGCGATGTCGCGTTCTTTCATTGATTCACTGATTTGATTATTCATCCAAGGAATTGGTGTTCCCTTGACACGCTGCCGTTTGATTGGTGCGTGGTCATCCGCAACTTCCAAAAACAATTGATTCCAAGTCAACAAGGCGTCGTCAATATCATCCATACTATTAACTATGTGCCAGGGGACATTCCTTAGATCATCATTAAATGAATCAGCGTCAAAATTCTTATAAGAACGATATTCAAGCATTCTTGGTTTAGCTTTAGTAAAAACGCCTGCCTTGATGACGCAAAAAACCAAGTAGTGATCGCTGAGGGGAACCGGTACAACGCCCGAAATTGCGATACGATGCTCTTTATTGACAAAGATCAAGTCAATAAGGGTCCGGGAGGTGTCAGTTATACGCGTCGGCTCCTTCACCAACTGAGTGAAATGGAATGTGCGTGCAAAATTCTTCGAACGCTCGGTATACCACAGGACAGACGGATGTCTAATTGCAAGTCCGCCTCCCAGCCGCCCGGCCTACACCCTAATTATTCACGTACGCGAAACGCGCCCGGCCTACAGCCCTAATCAATTATTCATGTACGTGAAACGCGCCCGGCCTACAGCCCTAATTAATTATTCATGTACGTGAAACGGCCCGGCCTACACGAACAATTGCCCTAATTATTTATGTACGCGAAACGCGCCCGGCCTACATGAACAGTTGCCCTAATTATTCATGTACGTGAAACGCGCCCGGCCTAGATGAACGATTGCCCTAATTATTTATGTACGCGAAACATAATACGCTTGATATATGGAGACGGGGCTGGGAGGCCCGGAGGGGCGATTCGCGGCCCCCAAGGGGGTTTCACTCAAACCACCCAGTCCCCCCCCCAAACAACTTAGAGGTTTGCCGTTGATATTAATATCGTCTATGTTGTGTCTTGCTGCTCAGGAAGGTCTTGTACATATAAATTGAACAGCGTTTGGCTCAGCATACAGCCCTGTTTCGCACCTACAAGGCACTTGAATGAAGGTGTTAATAAATTATTGATTTTCAAGACCGTTTTATCATTTGAGTACATCGACGAAACGACTTCATAAACCTGTGCCGTTAACTCCAACTTTTTTTAGTTTATCGAGGAGTTTGTGACGTGGAATGCAACCAAACGCCTTTTGTAAATCTATGGAAATATGCCAAACAAGTAAAAAGTAAATTACGTTTCTTTTTAGGTTTGCTTTTTACATATTTATCTATAATTGATTTTAAGATAAAAATGCTATCGATGGTTCCGTGGTTTTTCTGGAAACCTCCTTGTTCTTCCTTAAGTATTCCCTCTTGAATAAGAAAATCAGATCGTAGTCGTCCATTTAGAATCGACGTGAATAGTTTTCCGAGGGACGAGAGTAGTGTTATGCCCCTGTAGTTTTCTGCTTTTGCCTGGGTCCTCCTTTTTAAAAATAGGGACTGTTAACCCTACGTTCCATAGGGCGAGATATTTTCCACTAGTCAGGATTTTGTTCCCTGCTAACAGAGGCCTATTTTCTCTGTATTTCGCTGGGCTGGAGTTCGCGAGAAAAAGATACCTCTGCATGGGTCGCAAGTTCGTTTGATCAAACCGCCGTCCACGATCGTGGACGGGAGATCCAGAGCGCATGCTCCGTTCATTAATTACTTGCCACTATTTGAGCCCACAATGACTAGCGCATGCGTGAAGCGTATATCCGCTGTGGGACAATAAGCCCGCATTCGAAACGGCGTCCTCCGTAGAAATATCACGCGACGAATTATAAAAGAAGCCATTCAATGCCTTGTCTTCATTCAGAATTTTCTCTCTTTTGACTAACAAGTCAATCTACCGTTTACAGCTTTCTGGAATTAGCTGATCTAAGTTTACCCAAAAGTTGTGTAACATTTTGTTCGAGTCCAACTGTGCGATATTTAATACATTGAAGAAACTCGCCTGCCCAGATGTCTTGAAATTTATCCCACAAACAAGACAAAACTCGTCTTTGCTGCGTTTGCTGTTCAATCTTTTTAGTGACGTTTTAGGTGATTGAAATTGAACAGTTGTTTTCTTTTTTCGAAGAGGAGAACTAACCGGAACTTGATTCATAATTTGCGACAAAAATTAGCATATTTACAGCTTTTGCGCGATGGTACGGGTTTTGGCACGGCATACAGTCGCTTAGAAACGCTCACGCATACGCAACGAAAACAGTTTCGACCCATGGCAGAGGTATCTTTTCTTCGCGAACGCCAGCCCAGCGAGATACAGAGAAAAGAGGCATCTGCTAGCAGGGAAGGATTTTGTTGAATAACAATTGAAAGTGCTTTTTAAATGCTATTTCCTATTGACAGGAATTCATTCAGGATATTATCAATACCGGGCGAATTACTGTTTTTTAGCTTTTGGATTGAACCTCTTTCACCGATATGGGGTAATCGAGGGAGCCGGGATTCCCGGTTGTGTCTTACCGAACAATGTTTTCGTGGGTGTTTATGTCCTTTGGGTCGTTCAGATTTTTGAAATGGTTGTAAAAATCGGTTCCGCTTACTTCGCCTGGGTTGTTTTGTTTTGGTTTGCCGATGTTAAGATTTTTCCATGCTGTTTTTGTGTCTTCTAGGTGAATATTTTTTACTTTTGGTTTAATATGCGTCTGTTTTTTCCGTCGGCATAGTTTTTTTTAACAACTTTTTCTTTGTATGCATGAGCTCTCGAGGTTCTATCCGATAGGAGATTTAGACTTAGCCACTGTTGTTTTGTATATTCCCTTGGTTATTCTAAATACTTGAATTATATCATGACATTCGAGTCCATTTACCTTTGTTTAATTCTCGGCATATGTACACCATCACTGATAACAAACTTTTTCAAAATGGCCGCCAGTTTTGCAGTATCATTTATAGCGGAGCCAGCGCGGCCGCAGGCCGCGCGCGGAGCTCCATAGGTATAGAAATATGGTAAGCTATGCGACTTGGTTTTGTGGTCATCGCGCGGTTACCCTGTGGTGTCACAAATCAGCCAGCCAGCCAGTAATCCAGCCGCGCAACTCTCAGGCCCCTCTCGTTCTTACGCTTTTATGAGTTTTAGTACAAAACTCGTATGTTCACAGAAAAAAAGGCAAATATTAAGATAATATAGTAGGGGATTTCTTACTTTTATACGACAGTATAAGTGTAATAGGTTTTTTAGAGCAAGATACTTGCTCTCAATGATAAATCTGTAAAGAAAACTTTTTCTATCAACCTAAAGATAATGAGGAAAAGGGAAATGTTAGGAGAGTGTTGTTGCATTACTGTTAATTTTTTTATCATAGATATTGTCCCATTTCTTTCTTTTTTCCATCTCTGTTCACTATTTTTGTATGCAATTGATAATATTTGCTGTTTCCCCTCTGCACCCTAAATAAATTTAAATAGGTTATGTTTGAAATAAGACAGAATGTAGCGTTGATACAAGTTCTATAAAGGGAAGAGGTTTTTATTAGATCAAGTACTTAAATTATTTTAAGATAACAACAAACTTGTGCTTTTTCATTAGTAAATTTGTAAAGAAAACAGTTTTATATCAATCCTAAAGGTAATAGGGAAAGGGAAAAATACTAGGAAAGTGCTCAGTCAAGTTATTATTCCATTATTGTTATAAATGTTTTAGAATAGAGTAACATTTTTTTCAAATAGAGTCACATTTCTCCCTTTTCTTCGCTCCCCGTTGACTTTTTGTTTATTTGTATATTTATTCCTCTCTGCCCCCAACATAGATCAATGAACATGGTTTGGTTTGTAATTAGAAACTTTCAGTAATTTAGAATTTGCCTCCATTGCATTCATTTTTTAGTAGCCTGTATGGGTGGATCCAAAGTTTCTAAAAAAAGGCCAAAGGGTGGGTGCACCAATATGTAATGCATGTCAGGAGGTATATTTGTGGAGTCTAATTTCAACACATTCTTCTGAATAATCAGTTGCAGTACGTGAAAACTACAGTGTGGCATCGAATTCTTTGGAATACTGTTACATCCTTGATATATTCTTCACAAGGTCAAAGCTTGTTAGAATGCTATTTTGATAATAAACAAAATATAGATAGTGGAGGTAAATAAGAGAGAAAATAAGTTGACCATTAGACTCAAATAAAACACCCAAAGTTTGACAGCCTTTTTCTTACCAAGGTTTAGTATTTGTTAACTTTCACACTGCATATTTAATATTATTAAATGAGTGCTTGCTTGATACATTTGGAGGGGCCAATGCAACAGACCCATACCGAGGATTTTTCTTGGTGGGGTGATAAATAAAAAAAAGTGGACCTTATATTTCCGGGAAGGGGGGGGGGGGGGGGGGGGAGTTCTCTAATAAAAATCTGACCGCGCCTTTGCAGTATTTCCAGGGGGATTTAATGTCGGATTTGGCTACATACCAGAGTGAGTTTTGTCTACAAATAATAGCACGTCTATTGAGAACCGAAAGTATTCCTTTGGCCGTTGTGTGTGTGTGTGCATATCAAAATTTGGGTGTCCTTCATACCCACTCGGCCGACCTCTTGGGAGCCTGGGTCTAAGGGCTTTTCGAGATCAGTGAGAAAAAAGATTTGACCAAGCGATCAAGGTTTTCTAACAAATTTTGGGCGCAAGTCTCAAATTGACATGAATCAGCATATTTTCACCATGTTTTCAGGAGATCGGGGAACGGGAAAACTGTAGCTCCTCTAAATATGGGCATCAATGCCCAT